>NW_001914905.1:21222-82939 GCF_000208925.1 Entamoeba histolytica HM-1:IMSS | reverse complement strand
TGAATGTTTTACCTGAGTTTATCAATAAAAAGAGTCAATGAAAAGAAACAATTATAATTTGTACATTTGAAAGACCAAAGTAAAGAAATACATATACTAATTAAAACCAATTAAAATGAATAAATTCTCATCTCTAATTATTAGTTGGTTGTTCTTTGGTGTATGAAATTATAAGAGAGAATTACTTTGCTGAATTTCATTATGAATTAAAGATAAAGTTAAAATACTCGATTAAATAAAATAATAACAATGATATTTCTTTACATTAAACAAGAATAATAAGAGATGACTAAAATAAACAAATGTGTGAATAAAATCAAAGAATAAAAATTAAAATAGATAATATAGAAATCAAAGACATGTCATGTCTGTTTATTCGTTAGAAGGTTTTTGTTCTGGAGTACCAGTGGGTTGAACACTTTCATTTTCTTCAGGACTCTTTTCATCAGTATCTTCTTCTTTGTCTAGTTCTGAAGACTCAGAAACATTTCCATCTTCTATTTCAATTTGATGAACTAAATTAGTATCAACATCTACATCTTCAATTGGAGTAGGTTCTTGATATTCATTATTACCTAATTCAATTTCATCACTTTCTTTTTGTTTGTCAAATCGTTCAAGAATGATGGTTATGGCTTGTGTAATGATGCATAACACAATTCCAACACATTGTAATATCAATCCAAACCATAATGCCCATTTTCTATCATCTGTTTGTGTGGCAATCAAACCAGCAAACAATGGACAAAGACAACATGTTAATTCACCAACACACTCACTCATACCGAGAATAACACCTTTAATTTTAGGACCTGCATTGATTGAATATAAAACATTTGATTGTAAGTCGTATCCAGAAATAATACCAATTGGAATTGCTAAAACACATAATACCCATCCATTTCGTAAATAAATTAATGCAAGACAAATTGCTCCAATAAAGATTTGAACAATGATATTAAGAGTTTGTTTATATTGCCAATAAGAGAATTGTCCTAATACCCAAAAACAGAATGATTGTGAAAAATAAACAATACCAAGGAATAATGAACAGTATGTTCCAGAATCATCATTAACACCATTTAATACAATATTATTTTCATCAGCAAAATCAATGTATTGATTTCCAAATACAGCAACTGTTCCATATACAGTGAAATGAATAACTAATTCATTTAAATAATATAAGAAATATGTAATTAATGATTAAAAATTACTACATAAGAAAAAGAGTTAGAGATTATTATGAAATAATTCAGAACAGTATATTTAATTGAGAGACTGTTTTGTTAAAAGAATATAATTCAATGAATTAGTAAGAGTCAATTAGTTTTTGCTTCTAAAGCACATTTAAGATTTTCAAGTTTCATTACACATTGTTTAGTATTTTGAATTTCTTGAGATATTTTAAATTTCTAAATGAAATAAGTTTTATTCTTTCATTTTAGGTATAATATATCATTTTAACAAACTTCATTTTCAACAATTTCATATTTTCCATCAATTTCTCTTAATAACATTTTATTTTCTTTTTTTTGAAGCTCTTTTTCTGATTTTTCTTTTTTGAGCTAATTAATAAATAAAATACATCCAAATGAATAGAGTAATTTTAATGAACAAACTTTTTCTATTTCTTTATGTAATTCAGCTTCATCTTCTTTTAATTGAATAAAAGAAGGAGATAATGCATTATCATTTAATTTATTTATTTGTTCGTTTAATTGTTTAATTTGTTCTTTGTATTCTCTTATTTTATCGTTTAACATTTGTAATTCATTTTGATCTGTACCAATTTGATACTGTATTTTTGCATTAAGAAATTTTAATTCAATATCATAATCAGTCATTATTCTTACACATTCTGCTTTCTTCATTTTTATATCATTTTCACTTTTACTTACTTCTTCTTTTAATTTATTTAGTTTATTCATTTCTTCTTGTTTACCTTTCTCTGGTTTTGTTGTTCTTTTCATGGACAAGTTTTGTTTTTTGGTATTTTGAAGTTCAATTTTTTCAAATAAACAGGTAAAATTTTGTCTATCACATCTTTTTTATTTCAATTTAAAAAGATAATTCAATGTGTCAAAGTTAAATGAGTTAAAAGTGTCTTTAAATTTATTAAGACGATTATACAATATCAACAGAAAATAATTTACGAACATTGTTATTTCGTTTATTTATTATTTTTATAAGAGAATAAATTAATGAAAAAGTATTTTAATTCAAAAGTTATCCTTCACGAGCAAACATTTGGGAAACAAAGAATGAACCATTTTCATCATATTGTTCTTTTGTACAATACCTTTCAACAATAGAAGATAAAGCACCTGTGCAAGCAGCTCCATACCATGCAAGTACTTCACTATTATCAAATACATTAACTTTTACATGTGCATTATTTCCTTGGTCTTTAAGAATCTTTATAATATCATTTTTAATTCTTGTTCCCATTCCCTTTAACTTAGAAGCAGCTCCAATCAAATTAATTGTTCCAAATAAATCACTTCTACAGTCAATTGGACATTTCATAACACAATCAACAATCATTTTTGCAATACCTTGCATTTCATTCTTTTTATCAATTGACATTGGAACAATTAATGGTTCAATAACATCACAACAATTTATGGAAATAACTTTGCCATCAGGAAGAGTATATTCTTTGATAGTATCTTCAACTCCATCAAGTCTAGCAACTGAGTAATTTTCCTTAATAGTATTCAATAATTCTCTATCATTATCAATATTAAGAGTATATCCTTGTTTTGCTAAAATACTAGCTAAATGAGTAGAACAATCTAATCCACCAAAACATTGTTTATCACTTGCATTAAAAATGTAAGTACCATTATAGAATGGGAAAATACTAACAAAACTTTCTCCAAAGTCTACGGTTAGTCCAGTTTCAAGATCAAGTGGAATTAAGGCACAATTTCCAGTTAGTTCAAAGTAAAGACCTGGGGTTTCAAACTTCTCAAAGAATAATTCACCATATTCTTGTTTTCTTAAATTTGGACAAAGAGCTTCTTCTGTAACAATAATTGGTCTTGTTGAAGCATCAACACCCATATTTTCATCAAACACAAATCGTAAAATTCCTTCAATGTCATCACAGTCAGAGATCATTCCCCTATTAATAGGATAATGATAGTCTTTGATGTTATTATTAAAAACACTTTCTCCATAAATCTTTCCAGTTTCATGTTCTCCAATAACATTTCTGATAATACAAGATGGTGCTTCATCTTCTGCAGTTCCAGCTTTTATACTGTAAGAACCAATATCAAGAACAATAGGAACTTCTTCTACCATAAAAGAATAATTAACTGAATTAATTAGTTCAGCTAAAAACCATATTTTAATAATTATGTTGGCTTTTCGTGGCTAATTTGTTTTTACCAATTATTTTAATATATATTTTATTTTTATTATTATAATGAATAACCAAAAATAATATAGTTTATTAATATAAATAATATGTAATTATTTATGAGATGAATATTAAACACTTTTCATTGTGACATTGAACCAGAGGGTGCAGGTGGTGCTATAGTTCTAGGAATAGAAGATTGAAGAGAAGGCTGTAAAGAGGGTTGTATTGTTGTAGGAGGTAGTCTAGAGGGAATAGAAAGATTCATTTCTTCATTTAAATTAATTTCAGTAACAATATTCATTGGGATAGGTAAAGCAGATACTACAGGAATAGTGAGATTTTGTTGGGAAGAAGGGGTGTTAAGGTCATTAGTAATAATTCTTGAAGATAAAGCAGTAAGGGCTTTTTCTTCATTTGCTTCTTTTTCTAAATCCTTTCTTTTATTTTCTTTTGCTAAAACTGTATACTTTTCTCGTTCTTTATCACTGAGATTTTTCCACATCACTGATAATCTTTTCATTACAGCACTTCCACTAATACCATCATTAACAACACTATCTCTTTTAACTTTACAAAATAAAAGATAAGGATGCCAATCTTCTTTTCTTCTTGATGTATCTGCTTTACGTTTCTTTTTCATTACAGCAGCATTTCCAATTAATACTGATTCAATATATGCTAATTGTTCATAAACAACTTTAACTTCATGCCCTGCTTTTTTCCACCTTTTATCAACTTTTTTTTCAGCTTCTTCTTCAGACAAACCAGAAGCTAAAAGACTTCTTTTAACAAACATAGTATAAATTTCTTTACTTAATGTTGCAATTTCTTCTTTTTTTCTTCTTTTTAATTCACGTGCCCCTTCCTTTTTTGGTTTCTTTTCAGATTTTTTCTTTTCTTTTTTATCACGAGAGTACCGTTCTTCTGAATAAGAAGAAGAAGCTGATGAACTAGAAGAAGGTGACTCACTACTTGAACTACTTGACGATGAACTTCTTCCCATATTTATATATAATTTAGCTTATTCAGTTCTCTTCATTTAGATAAAAAAAGCCTAAGATAGATTTTTACAAATATTCTGAGTAATTAGTTTTTTTTTTATATAACAATATTTTTATTGTTAGATAGTAATTTTTTAGGGTTTATTTTAAGATTATTATTTTTAGATTTTAAGATTAAATATAAACCAATAAATAACAAAAAATAACAATTTGTTTTATTTACAAAAAAATTTTTCTTTTAGGATAATTTGAATCTCAAATTATTAATGGTTGTTATCACTCTTATTTGTTCTGTTATTGCTTTCATTGAATTTATTTGTTCTATAGGTATTATAATTGTTGGATTTTCTACTGATTTATTTGATCAACAAATTGAAGATAACAAACCAGGAACAATATTTTTGTGTTGTTATACGATTGTGTATAGTCTGTTAATTTCATTTGGTTCTATCAAAATTATGAACCATTTATTTAGAATGGTTTTAATCGTAGTTGTGTTATTGGGATATTTAAACATTGTCCCAGTTGTTTTTTCACTTTTACAACTATTTTCATTAGATGTTTGTTATTTGTTGTATTTATTTACAAAAAATATTAATGTTCAATATAGTCATTTGATACATGGATAATGGTAATTATTATTATACTAACATTAATTATTGATATCTTCTTCTTACTTCATTCCTTATTTTCTATTTATTTCACAGTATATTGTTTTGTTTGCTACATATTGTTTTTGAATAAAACATATTCTAAACCACCAAATAATATATCTACAGATGACATTGGTTTTACTCAATTAACAGAGGATATGTCAAGTAATGGGGTAATGTATTTTTCATATGCGCCAGGTTCTACAAATCATTTTAGAAGAAGGGTATTAGAGAATGACATTCAACAACTGACAAATAAACGCATTACTACAGTAGTGTGTTGTTTAACAAATAATGACCTTACTCGATTAAATATGAATGGTTATCAACAAGCGTTAGAGTCTCATGGAATTACTTATCTTCATTGTCCAATGGTTGATTATTGGATTCCTGAAAATAGAGCGTTATATGATTCAATGGTAAATAGAATTAAAGCAGTACTAGAAAATGGTGAAGTTGTATTAGTTCATTGTAATAGTGGGAAAGGAAGGACTGGATTATTTGCAGCAGGAGTACTTTCAAAGATTTTACCTGGAGAATCAAGTTCATATTATATTAAACAAATTAGGCTATGTCTTCCAGGTGCTTTTGATACATTTTTACAACGACTTTATTTTCATATGTATATCAATAAAATATATTAAGTAGAATAGCTAAATAAGTATAAATTTTTTAAGTTTTTCTACAACGGGTTATTCAATTTAATTATTCTTTTTGTTTTTTTTTTTGCTTTAGAAGCATTTATCTATGACTTAAATTTAAGTGTATTGAATTTTTAATATTTCAAGAATTATTCATTTTGTACTAACAGTGATATTAATTATTCTGTTATTTTTGTTATTATTACTTAACTCTTAACAAACTATTCAAAATAAATTTACTTTAAATTATAAAGTTTATATTATTTCTTTCTTGATTGGCTAAGTTCTTTGGTAATTAAGAGCTAGCTTTCTTTTATAATACATTACAATTAATTATAACATTATTTATTTGTTAAAACAGAAAAGAGAGAAAACCCATAAAAACTAAAAACTCAAAAAAGTAAATGGAATCAATGGGAAACATTGTTAGTTGGGATGAAGATGAATCAAGAGATATCAATAGTTATGGGGAAGACAATTACATAAAACAAGGTAATAGAATAGAAGGACTAATTGAAGAAGGAGATGAAAATAAATATGAAATAACATATCGAGAGCATTTAATGAAGATTCCTGATGTTTTATTTAAACATTATATTAAATATCATCCTATGAGACTTAATGAAAAAGAAAGGATATTATTAGAGGTACTTGATTCTGCTTTAGACGTAAGTGAATATACTGATAATGTTGATGTAGCACGGTCTGATTATGGGATGTATTATTTTGGTAGTTATAGTTATTATTCACAAAGAGATGTTAGTATTAATAAAAGAACTAAACAGCAAATTATTAAAGAACAACACCAAGAATTAAAACAAATTATAATTGGGTTATTAATGGGAAATAGTTATAGAGATTGTATTAAGTTGTTACATAATCCAGCATTATTGGAAGAATGTATTCAAAATTGTTTTGAAGTTGGAAGACGATTTAAAATCAGTAATCCACATTTAATGAGAACAACATATCAAAAAATGATGCATATTCTTCAAGATGCTATTTTATATAACCCCAGTTTTATTGGTCCAGAATTTGAACAAACAAAAAAGTTTAAAGAAATACTTACTGTTGGTTTATTTGCTAAAGAAAATCATTTAGAAGAAGTCTTCAATGAACCAAAATTTAGAGTTGCTGTATTACCTGCTGTAGGAAGTGGTATTGAAAGAGAAAATGCTAGAAAAGAAATTATTGCAAAATATGGAGGTGAAACTGAAAGAATGTTATTAAGTATTTCAGATGGGTTTGCATCTGCTGCATCTATGTGTGGTGTTGTTCATCAAATGTTACATGACCTTAAAACAAGATATCAAGAACCAACACCATTTACTGATTTATCAATTAAGTGGGGTGTTAGAGGAAGTAGAATAAGTCATAATCATTCAGAACAATTTATCTTTGTTAGTCAAAGTTTAACATTATGGTGGAATGTTATGCAAAATATGCCACTATTATGGAATATTACTGATAAAGAATTTCTTAGTGGAAGTAATTATTCCTTAGTAAATACTGGTCAAGGTCTTCAAAGAATGCAATCAGCACCTAATGTGTCTGAAGCTATGCATCAAATTTTAGCACATACAAAACAAAAATTATGTAATGATGGGTGGAGAGGTTTAAGTGTAGTTCATATGGGAGATCAAGATGTTCCAAATTGTTTATTTTTTATTGATAAATATTCACAAGTACCATGGATTGTTGCACCAATTGTAAAGACAACTACACGTATTATTAAAGATAATAATAAACGATTAGATAACTTTTTTACAACATACACTAGAGAACAATGGTCAACGTTAATTTATCGTGACTTTTTCCAACATGGGTTTGATGGAAGTGGATCAGATGGAGGAAGTTGTATTGATGGTAGGTTAACTTCTAGTTGGAATTGGTGTTCAATGATTGAGAGGTATATCTTCTATCCATTTTTCCTAGTAACTGATTTTGAAGGATTTGAAGGTCCATACAAAAAGTAATTTTAAGGAGTTTTTCTTTTTTTTTTTTGATTTTAAGATTCTCATTATATCTAAAAAAATCTTGACTTTCGTTTTTTTTTTACTATTTTTAGATTTTTTCGTTAAAAAAAAAAAGAAAAAGAAAACTAAAAAATAAGAATATTATGACGAGTTATAAAATTAATCTAAAACTGATTGATGAAAGTTGTAGTTTTTGGGAAAAACAAATGAAATTTTCAAAAGCGGTTGATGGAGAAATTGAAAAGCTTACTGGGTTAATGATAAGTTATGGGAATTATATTGAAAGTTTTGTTACACAAATTAATCCCAAACCAATTCATATAGGTTTGTTAATATTTTAATAATCTACAAATTTAGTACTGAGTTATAGATATACGATCTCTTTCTACAATTTTGAATGGATTTAGATCAGTTTGTGATACGTTTTTAATGTTACAAAAACAATTTCAAGATCTTATTTTACAACCAACCAAAATTATAAATAACAAAATTGATGAATTAAAAAAACCAATTAAAGAAGCAAAAAAGAATGAAATAAATGAAATTACAGCATTTCAGTCTCATAAAATTCATGAATATTTAAAAGTTCAAACTCCATTATTTTTTGTTGATTATTTTAGAGTATTTGTTTCACATTATGAATTAGGAAAAACATATATTCCAGATTTAAATATATATCAGGATATGTATAACAAAGCAGTACTTGTTTGTTTTATTTAATTTTAATGTTATTAGATATAATACAAAATTCATTTTTTTAGAATTCTCAATTAGACGAACCTTCTTTAGAGAAAACAATTATTTATAGTCAACCATTAATATCAATATTAACTGCTGAAGGAAGAACAGTAAATCAGTTACCAAGAGCAATTGAAGAAATATTTAAAATATTATATACAAAAGGATGTTATACAAAAGGTATATTTAGAGAAAATAGTCTTGCTAATAAAGATACTATTGATAAATTAGTTGTATCTATTAGTTTTTCTTCTTTTGAACAATACCCACCTGAAGTAACAGCTGCTGTTTTAAAATCATTTATGAGAGGAATGATAGAACCAGTTGTTGATATTAATACTGCACTTACATTAATAGAGACATGGAAAAATGTTTCAGAAGCAACATATGGTTTGAAAGATAAAATATCAGGAGCAATAGCACTTATTCAATCTCTTCCTCCTTCTCACTTTACAATGTTCTCTCAATTTATGAAACTTTGTTATAAAATTCATACATATAGTGATATTAATTTAATGAATGCAAAAAATTTGGCTGTGTGTATTGCTCCAGTAGTTATTCATATTCCAAATGAAACATTAGAATCCACATCATTATCTATTTCTTTTATTACATTTGTAATAGAAAATTATCCTTCTATTTTTCCTGATGATGTAGATAAAAATTTGTATAGAAGAACATTGAGTCAAAATGTACTTCAAATAAAACAAAAAGTGGTAGAACATTCAGAAGTTATTTCTCCTCAAAAACAGACGTTCTTATCTCCTAAGAAAACAATCCCTCTTAAAGATATACCAAATCATCAAAGAAAAATATCATCTTCATGTCCAAATTCTCCACGTTCAATTGGTTTAATAAGAAATCAACAAAAAGAAATACACAAAACACAACAAACAATATCTACACTACGTAAAGTAAATGAAGATAACACAAAGTCTCAGACAGAATTATCTTCTCCACATAAAATATTACCAAATGAAACATGTCAAAAATTAAAACCATCACATTCACAAATTTCTATTGATGAAATGGAAAACCAATATTCATGTTATAAAGAAAATGAATATAAAAAATATCATCCACCAAAACCATCAGTACCATCTTCTGTTGCAATGTTAGCAAAGAAATATTCATCAAAGACAAATGATTTTAATTAAATCTTGTTTTTAAAAATTTGTTTTTACAAAATAAAATAAATAAAAGAATTGAATGAAAAGTAAATAAGAACTATATCATCCTATAATCTACTTATTTAGCCTTGGCTTGAATATCAGCAAGAAGAGCACCTCTTGTGTTTTCTTGAAGTTTAGCATCAGCAGCAATAACTGGTGCAGATCTATCATTACTTTCAACTTTCTTTAATTCTTTACCTTCTTTAATTCCACTAAGAAGTTCATTTCTATCACCTTTCTTAATTTCTACATTTTCAATAACTGGTGCACTTTTATCAACAGTTTCAGTATGTTTGAGTTTTGCATCAGAAATTCCAGCAAGTACTTTAGCGTCCATTCTGTAAGAAAACAAGAAACTGGAATATTAAATATGTCTAAGAATATTCGTAAGTTCTTAATCTTTGTTCTAATTTTATTTTTATCCTGTCTTTCACCTCTTCTTCATTTCTAGATGTAGAGTTAGAACTCCTTTTTTCCTGGGAACTTCTTCTTCTGTGGTTTCTTTTCTCCAGATAATTCGCAGTGTAACAATGAACCATTATTATTAAATTAAATTTATAATTTATTTTTACTATTATTTTAATTTCTTAATTTATGGATAAAAATATTAACTCTAGATTCATCTCTCAAAATTAGTTTATATAATATCCTTTCTAAAGTTAGTTCATAATGCATTCGTGGCAGTGAGTTGTCATCTTCAATTTGTGAAATAATGGTTTATCTCATATTGTTTTCTTTTTTCCTTCTTTATTTGGAAATAATAGTTTATCAAATGTCATTTAAATTATTGTAAAATATTAAACAAGAAAAAATACAATCTGATAATATTTTTTTACTAAAATCAAATTTAGTTAAATAATATGAATAATTAATGTTAATTTCTACTAATAATAATTTACATAAAATGAATGTATAATAGAAGAAATAAAATATGTAAATATAAAAAGAATCATAAATAGAATAATTATAATAAAAAATAATATAATAATAATAAATTAATGATAAATTAAAAATTAATAACAAATAAATTAAAAAAAATAGAATAACTAAAAGGGTTTTCAAAAAACAGAGAAAAAAGACTGAGATTGACACAGAGATGACTTCAAAGAGAAGAAACAACGGAAGATCAAAGAAAGGAAGAGGACATACCCAAAATGTTAGATGCAGCCATTGTGGAAGATGTGTTCCAAAGGATAAGGCTATTAAGAGATATCAAATTAAAAATATTGTAGAAGCCGCTGCTGTCCGTGATATTTCTGATAATTCAGCTCTCACCAAATATAAATTACCAAAGACTTATATGAAATTAGAATATTGTGTTTCATGTGGTATTCATGGAAGAGTAGTTAGAGTTAGATCTAGAACTGATAGAAGAAATAGACTTCCACCAAAGAGAGTTGTTAAGAAGACTAATAAGCAACAAGCAGTTAAACCATCTACTGAAGCTGTTAAAGTTGAAATTCCAGCTGATGTTGTTACTGCACCAAAAGTTGTCAGCCAAAAAGAAAGACCATTCAAATACTTACAATAAATTAAGTCTGATCTGTTGTGTGGAATTTTATTTTATTATTTATTTAATAAATTTTTATACAAATATTATTTAAGAAATAAAATCAATATTAAATAAAATTAAAGAAAGTTAATAAAAAAACAAAGAAAGTGATGATTTGGAAGAACGTAACCATTAAATCCATCATCTTATTAACAAATTAAGAAGTTAGTAAAATAATGCAAAGTTATAATGGTATGGAATATCCATTTCTTAATACAAGTCATTTTTATCCACCTTTTTCAATGCAGGGATTTGCTCAATTAAGTCAAGGACAATTTTCTTCATATGTCTTTCAAGATGTTAGTTTCCCAAACAATTATTTCATTGATGTTTATCAAAATAATTTACAAGAAGAAATGATGAATATTAGTCGATTAATTGATGACTTTCCATATGTATCTATGGACACAGAATTTCCAGGATTTTCAAGTAGAACATCTTGTAATATGCAAGACTCAGCTGAGCCTGAAGAACATTATTCGTTTTTAAAAGGAAATGTAGATGAATTAAAAATAATTCAAGTTGGTATTACTTTACAAAACAAACGTGGTGAATATCCAGAAGGTGTTAGAACATGGCAGTTTAATTTTAAATTTGATCCTGACAAAGATGAATGTTCTGCTGATTCAATTCAATTATTACAAAAAGCAGGTATTAATTTTCCATATTTTAAAAATGCTGGAATTACTGAAGAAGATTTTGGAGAAACAATTATGACTTCAGGACTAGTTTTAAATGAAAATACTCATTGGTTAACATTTCATAGTGGATATGACTTTGGTTATTTATTACGATTATTAACTTGTGAGAAATTACCTTCTTCTATTGATGATTTCTTTACAAAACTATGTATTTTCTTTCCTAATATTATTGACCTCAAACATGTTACTAATCAAATTAGTCAAACTTATCATGGTAGTTTACAAGCAATTGCTTCTAGTTTAGGAGTTCAAAGAATTGGTACAATGCATCAAGCTGGTTCAGATAGTTTGATTACTGGTGGTCTTTATTTTAAATTAAAAGAAAAACATCCTGATTTTGATGATGATAGATTTAATGGAATTTTATTTGGATTAAATGATGAATGAGTTTATTTGTGTTATATATTCCGTTATTTTTTGAGTTTATCAAAAATAGTTTTTATATGAATTTATTCAAAATGAAAAGTAAAATGATTAGATTGAATGAGAAAAAAGAAATGATGATGATTTTTTTTTCAAATAAGAACTATAAAAAGAACTATAAATTAATAAAAATAAATAATGGATACTCTTGAGCAATACGTTTTAGAACCAACTGAAGAATTTATTTTAGATAGTAAACGATTCATTACTAAATGTAATAAACCAAATCAAAAAGAATATAATAAAACAATTTATGTTGTTTTAATTGGATTTGCTATTCTTGGATTTTGTGGATATTTTATTAAACTGGTCCATATACCAATTACTGGTCTTTTAATGTCATCAGAATAATACAATAATCTTTAGTATAATTGAAGAAAACGAATCATTTAAAATTTGTTTATTCTTTTTTTGTTTTTAATAATTTTTGAATCAATCGAACATAATTTTGAAATAATTATAAAAAGAAATAACATGTTAATTAAAAATAATAGTTGATACATAACTTTTATTCCTTTTCATCATCTTCAATTTGTTTCATTTCATACTCTGGAGTCCCTTGACGTTTTTTTGGAACATAAGGTTTTGTTATAAGAATATATTGACAACCAATAATAGGATTTAATACCTAAAAAGTTAATTTATAAAATGTATTTCTGTTTTTTAAATGAATAAAAAAAACAAACAAAGCTAAGAAATAATACAAATTCTAATATCATTGGAATAATAAATGGGGTATATTTACATTTTATAGAAATATTTTTATTTTTAAAAGATGAAGAAATTATATCTGTACAATAGTTATACCCTCGTTTTACTTCATATATTTGCCAACATATTATTGCAATAAACAAAATTGCTGTTATACCTCCAAATATAAATAACTACTTATTACTTCTTTTTTTTGTTACTAAAACGTTATTACTTTAAATAATGAAACAAACCCCAAATGAATATGATGCCCTTCGAAAAACTAGACCTGCAACAACTATTGAAATAACTACTCCTAAAGAGAGAAATAATGTTAAATATACTAAGTATGAAAGTGCTGGTTCAAATCCACATTGAAATGTATGATCATTATTATTTACTAAATTTAATTAATTTTTATTTCCTTAGTTGTAAAGAAATAATAACAAACCAATTGTAAATTGAAAAGTTTTAAATCCATCCTGATTACTATAACCACATACCTTTGTTTTTTCTGACTCCCCTAAAATCTGTTTTATAAGTAAATAAAAATATAAACCCCTTAATTACGATACAAACATTGATTTTTAATACATCATCATATTGGTCATTTAGCATTACAAATGTATATAATACAATACATGCTATTATTACTAATGCAATAAAGATATAAAACCCAATTGTAAATAATGTACAACATCCTTGTTTTTTATTCATTATTATTAAAACAATTAAATAATAATACAAGTTCCATTCTTAACTGATTATAACTGGTTTTCCATCAATAAAATACTAAAAAAAGAGAATTTTAAAAGAAGAAATTTAAAAAAAAGGTTTTTTCCTTTTTTATTGTTTTAATAATTTGTGTGAGTTTAAAAAATTAATTAAGTAATAAGTTTCTTTTTTATTTTATTGTATGAAATTGTTCTTTTTTGTTTTTTAGTATTTCTATTATAATAATTTATTTCAATAGTTTAAGTTTATTTTCTTAAATAAATTATCTTTTTCTGAGTTTAAGAATATTTATTCATTAATTTATTGAAAAATTCATTAAAGTATCTTGTTATTTTGTTGTGAGATAGTTGTAGTAATTAATATGATTAAAAAAATATAGCGTTTATTTTATAGATATATTTTAATGTTTTAAATAATATGTTGAAGATGTTAAAAAAGAATTTTTTTTTTATTTAAGAAAAACCAGTAAAATTAATATAATTTACTACTTATTATAAAAAAAAAGTATCGTCAAAAGGAGATAAATGAAATTTGTAAATTATTACCAAAACTTAACATATTAAATTACAACAAATCAATACAAAGTGAAACTTTAAAGAAGAGTGAGTAGAAAAAGAAGAAAATAATATTTCTTTATTATAGAATATTAATTGATTTAGTTCACTTTATTAATAAAAGTTGTATTACTTCTTTATTTTGATAAGAATAAAACGACATGTATTATTAAAATAGAATTTCAATAGAAATAAGTCTAAGCCAAAAAGAAAATAGTACTTTTATTTTTTATTTAGTTTCTTATATTAAATAAAAATGATACAAAAAAAAAGACATTGATTAGAGTCAATATAAAGAGTATTATATTTTAGTGTTAATATCATTTTTTTTATTACTTAGAAAAAAAGATATAAAAGGTTATAAATCCAATGAACATTTTTCATTGGAAAATAAAAAAAAACTTTTAACAACACATTCTTTTAAATAAAAATTAGTTAATTAAGTATTAATAGAATTTTCATCTATTCTTCCTAGCTCAGGGGAGACTAATCCCATCCCTGAGCTTATTAAAAAAGAGTAATCTCTTTGTTGAACCTATCATTTAGGTTTGTCTTGCAAAATGAGGAAAGCACTTCTTTGCTTTATTTTTCCTATTAAGGTTTTTTCAAACTTCTTCTGCTTATTTCTTCTTTTTAAGCCTTTGTTTGTTTTCTGCCTTAATTTTAAGGAATTTCATTTTTCTTATTTTATGAATGGAAGAAGGAATCATTTTATTACTACTGTATTACTTTGACTAATCTTCTTTTTAGTCTTACTTTGACTAATCTTCTTTTAGTCATACCCACACTTCAGTAGATTCTTATATTACATCCATGTAATATTCTACTGTATTCTCTTGCTGCACCCTTTGCAGCTTCCCTAATACATTCCTAATTCAAAGGCACCGTCATAACCAGATAATAACTGGGAGAGTCGAAGAATGAATTTGTACTAGGGTTTGTGTGTGGTGTTTCAGACGTGCCACCTTCGATCTCCACACAACACATTCTTTTAAAAAATAAAGAAAAAAATATTTAAAAATATCTTTTCTACAAAATAATTGTAGTTGCTTTTTTCTTTTTAATTTTTGAAATCTTTTATATGACTTTTCTAACAAAAACAAATTGAATTGAATGTTTTTTATTTCTATTATTCTGAACATTTCAATTTATTTATTCTGAGAGAGTAACTTGTAAATAGTTTGAGGGACATTCTTTTGTTTGAGTACCACTTGATCCATTATTATGAATCATTTCTAATGTAGATTCATCACAAAGGATATGATCATCTAAAGCAAGGTCATTTGAAGTAAGTATAATGTCATTAACAGAATGAACATTTTTCCATTTATTTACAAATTCTTCAATATCATTCGTCCAATTTATTTTTTGAATTGATTGTTGAGTTTTAAGACAATATTTACTTGTATTTTTTAATATTTCTATATCAAGATCATTTCCTAAAGTAAACATATTAATCAACAATTCATTCCATTCTGATGCAATACCTTCAATTTGATTTAACATACATTTCATTTCTTTACCATAAACATTTTCTCTAATTTTATTAGTAATTATAACACAATTCTTTAGATTAGTATTATATTTTTTAATGTCTTCAACTATTTGGTCTTGTTTACAATTCATCTTTTGATAAGTCTTTCCACTTTTTCCTTTTTTTTCTTCTTTAAGCTTTTTTAATTGGTTTAATGCTTTTTGTTTGTTTTCTTTAATTCTTTCAACAGTACTAACCATATCATTATGCTGTTTAATTCTTCTATTAATTTCATTTGTAATTACACTCATTTTAGTTTCTAATTGTTGGGCACTAGTTTTAGTAGCTTGGACAATATTCTTTTCTATAAATTGTGCAGCATTTAAATGACATTCTGCCATAATTTTATTCTGAGAAATAAATTTGTCAATAAACTCTTTCATAGTACTAAATATTAGTTAGTAAATGAAATAAATCTGACAATATTTGTTGCTTATTTTAAAATAATTTAATAAAAATAATAAAACAAACGAAGACATATTATCTTTTGGACTATAACGTTGAAATACTCTTTTTAAAGGCACTTTAGTTAAGTTTAATAATCGAGATCCATATTCTGTTTCAATTGATGCTTTTTCACTAAAAAAGGAAATACATCCAGCAGTTAGAGAAGAAAAAGAATCTAAATAAGTATTAACAGCAGGAAATTCAAACTATTATGTAAATCTTTTAGAATAAAATTAATATAAAGAATCAAACAACCAAATCTTGCATTGTAATTTATTAAATAAAAAGATTTCTTTTTATAAAATGAAGAGAGAAGATTGATAGTAATTTTTACTATCGACAGGCTGTTTTATTCTTTTTTTGAATTTTTTATTTTTATTTTCCTGATTTTATACTGTTCTAATTCTATTCATTTCTCTCTTTCTTTTTTGGTTCATTTTTTTTTTTGTAGAATTAACCAGATCATCAAATTTTTATTTAGAAACATTGGATGTTTTTAGATTTTTTATTCTCTTTTCATTAACACGATTGGGTTATTTTTTAGTTTTAATAGCTAACTTATTTTCCTATTTATTCTTCTTCCTGTATTTCATTTTCTTTAAATAAAACTTTTATTTATCAAAAACAAGACTGTATGTACAAAATAATTATTGTGTTATTTTTTAATTTCTTTTTTATAAATAACTTGTTTAATAATAACATTTCACATTCTTTGTTTGTTATTTATTTCAATGTAAAATGTTTTAACATTATAGAAGTACCTTCATACATTTTTATTCTTTTGAATATTTTTCTTCTTTCTAACATTTTCAATCAACTTATGTTTGTTATTTGAATAGCTTTATTCTTGATAGTCACTATATTCAATTCATATTCTTCATTGGGTTTCATTTTTTTTTTCTTTCATTAGTATGTATTAATAAATCGTCAGTTTATTAGTTAAGGCAAGTTATACTTTCAATACCTTTTGAATATTAAAAATCTATTCTCTAAAGTTTTTAAAATAAAACATTAGTTGAAAAATATATTTTATGTTTATTGTATTTTTTTCTTTTCAATTATGTATTTTATCATATTTATATTATTTCATGACTCTACTTCAATATATTTAATGAAAACAATTCAAAATTCAATATATACAATTAACAAAAGAATATGATTATAGAAATTATAAATAAGTCATTTAGTTTGTAATGATGGAATGACACGAAAAGAAAGCCAGAAGATATGAAATTCAAATAACATAATAAAAAGATAATTCAATCAAATAATAAGATAATAAAAGAAGAAGTAATGTATAATGATATATGAGAATATAGCAAAAGAAAAAAAAAGAAATGACGTATGAGTAAATAATAATCACTATAAATAATTATGAATAGAAATATGAAATAAAGGAAGTAAAGAAAACCAAACAAATAATATAATAAATAATTGAGTTAAAAAAGTCTTCAATAACAAAAAGTAGTTGTAATAATGATGATACAGATAATAAACAATGATGTTATAACAAGAAACAGATAATAAGTCTCTAATTGAAATGGATAATAGATAAAAATAACAAAATGAAAATATTAATCCAAGAATAAAGAGAGTAATAGAAATAAGAAATGAATATTCATAAAGAATAAAGAAAAAAAAAGACTAAAAGAGAAGGAAGAAGAAGATAAAAGAAATTATAAGAGAAAAAGTGATAATATAAGAAATGAATAAAAATCAAGAGAAATAGCAAACATATAAAGAATGAATATACTGATGTATTAGTTTAATGTAGAATAAGTGTTGAAGGTAACAATTCGATTTAAATATTAATTACAAGAATTACATTAATAACTTAATTCAGAAAAATTGATATACCAAATAATGAAAAATGCCAAATAATTGAAATATTATACAAAGAAAATAATATCTACTATGTATATTATTGTACACAGAATAATTAAAAAAGATACAAATTGATCGAAATACATATTGAAGTGAAGAAGTAATAAATTTTATATTCAGGAAATGATATAAAGAAATGCAAAATATAATTTTACAACATCTACTTCATTGCATAACATCAGAAAAAACTGTTTAATTACATTTCATTATATCAAGTAATTGATGGTATGAAATAATTTTTATTATTATAATATCTTTTACTGTATTTAAAAAAAGACTAAAGAATGTTATAATAAGAAAATAAAAAAAATGATTTATTGATTTTTATTAAGTAAAGCTCATTGCATTTAACAAAGTTAGTTATTTATCAATTTCATAACTTCAATTGAATAAGTCTCACGTAAAACATTAAAAATAAAAGAAATTGTTTAATTTTATTGTCTTTCTGTCAATAGGTAAGCTATGTCTATTACTTTTTGTGAAATTGGTTCTTTAATGAAAAAAGAATTACTTTGGAACATTGGAGAATAAAGTTTAGAGTTGAATGGATATTTAGTGATGGTCAACTGATTAGATATTGAAAAAAGTGGAGTAATCAAAATAAATCCTGGTGTGTCGAATGATATAACTGGTTCAGAAGGAGTTATTTCAAAGTTATTATATGATGGTTTTTGGAAATAACGAGTAATAGAATTTTTTGAATAGTTTTGAGCGTTTTGTTTGTCAATTTCATTTAGGTCATATTCAAAGAAGGATATTGTATTTTCATAAGCATAAAATCCAACGATGTTATTCTCAGTTTGAACATAAAAATCAAGTTGAGAATGAAGATATGGTGGTTTAGTTTTATAAAACTCTTTAATTCTTTTATAATCATTTCTAATATCAGTTACTTTAAACCTATTTTCAAGAATAGTTTTTAATACTTTATTGTTTGAAGGTACAGGCATAGATATTTTATCAATAGTATTTACAGTACTACTCTTAAGAGACTTATTATAAATTATAATTCGTATAATATTCCATTTACTTTCTCCAATAAAATCCAAAATCTCACCTTTAAATTCTGTATCGATTTTTGTATCATTTAATTCAATAAGAGAATTTGATGTTCTGTCACAAAAGTTAATTTGATTATTATTGATAAAAAGGAATGAGCTTTTGTTACATTCTTTCCAAATACCATCTTCATTAAAAAGTAACAATGTATTATTTTTTGGAGGACGTGCAAAAGATATATTCGATTTTTTAGAATAAATAGAAATTAATTTTCCTTCATCACTGATTAGAGTAACAACTGTTTGTTGTTCTACTTGAGGAAGAATAATTTTATCTAACTTGTTTTTGTCTAATTGTTCACTATCGAATGATACAGATAATTCACCACATCCAAGATGCTCTTCAATCAATTTTTTGTGTTTATTAACTTTCTCATTTATATAATCATTTAACATTGAATTATACATTTTTTTCTTTATTACTTGACCATTTGATTTTAAATTAGATTCTGACATATCTTCAACGCATTTATTCTTCATAAGTTCTTCTTCTATACTGTTTTTAAAATCTAAATAGTCTGCTGTAATCATTTCATTTGTTACTTGAGAATTTAGTGAAGAGTTAATGAAGTGATAATCAGAATTTTCCTTATAAACAACTTTTTTTGCAATTTTCTTCTTGTCATTTTCTAATAAATCTTTTTCTATCATTTCCTTTATAATTTGAATAAATTGATCATCATTAAAATTTTGAATAATAACTTCTATAAAATTTTCTCTTGTTAAACAATTAATCCAAGTTACATAACCATAAAAGTCATCATCAATACTATAACTTTTTTGTTCAGGTTCTTGAAATAAAAATTTGTTATTTTCTATTAATTGTGAAATATTAACATCGTTTTCTATTGCAGTTTTGACTAAGTCTATAAGAACTTCTTGGTTATTACATTCAATAGATGAGACAATAACTTCAAAGATACAATGTAAAAGTTTTTTTGTGCTACTATCCATATCGTTTCTAACTAAAAATTTTTAAAAAGATTTAACATCATTAAAACCCTTAAAAATAGTTATATACTTTTTTAATTTTTAAAAATCTTTTTCAGTTCAAAAGAAATAATAAACTATGATAAAAATATTTAAAAATGAAATAATAGGCAAATTCTATTTTTATAATAATTTTAGTTTGTTGTTTTAACTATTTATTTGAAACTATTTTAAGTTTCTTTTAATGCAAAACAATGTTTATGAATTATCAATAACTAAATGATGTTTTCTAATAATATTCTATAAGTCATGTTAAACTTTTTAACGTCTTGTCTGTTCATAACTCATAGTCACTTCAACACATAAAATTGAATTTTAATAATAAATACTTTACTATAAATTATATTAATGTTTTTAAACAAATAACTATTAAAAATGTTTTAAATATTTCAAATCAATAATAAATGTATTAAATTATCATTTCTATCATTTAAATAGATGAAGGGTGTTGTCAATAATCAATTGGAGAATAAATATTACCTTGATTTAGTTAGTTTGATAAATAGAATTGAACACATTAATTTCTCCCTTCTTTCTTATGAAGAAAAAAACACATAAAATAAGAAATATATTATTAATACAAATGAAATATATAATAATTAATAACAATCAAAACAGAAAATGATGATATATTAGTTAATCAATAAAGAAATGAATGTAATGAACAAAGAAATAATAAAATTGAGAAGAAAGATATTTTAATAAAGACAATTGTTTTTATTAGTACCCATAGAATAAGGAAGAATAACTCTGTTAATACATAATTAACTGGTTTTTACGTGTTAAATATAACAATTATAAAATATTTTTAAAATAACACAAATTTATTATTTTTTGTTTTAATCATAATAACATTTTTTTTTCAAAAACATGATAATTTTGTGAATTATCACAAAAAATTAAAAACATAAAATAAGTAAAAAAATCTTAAAAGACAAATTTTTAAAATAAAAACTTAAAAACGAGCGAATGTCTAACTCTCCAAATATCCCACCATTAAAATCTGATTTTATGACAAAACTTAAACAAATTATTGTTGCAATACCGAACAGTGAACTTATAATGAAAGGAAGGTATAAGGAAGTTTTTGAAACACAAAGTTTTGAAGAGTTTTTACTTAAAATGGTTTCAGCAGCACGTGAATTTATGGGTTCAACTACGATTGATAACGAAACTAAATTTAATTTATTCTTCTCTTATCATTATTACGTTGATTTACTCTGTGAATCAATGGCAGATAAGTTTGTATAAATATCATAAAAGTCGTTATAAAAAAGTGTATATTCAATTAAAATAGGTCAGTCTCTTTTAATCAAATGAATTTATTGGCTCAAATGAAAGAACCATTACCTTCAACAAATTCTCCAAGGAGTGAAAATGAACCACCAGGATTACCTGTAGCTTCTCAAAATGATAATATAGACCAAACACCTGACATTGTTCCTAATCATTCACTTCTTCTTGAAAAATTATCTTCAGCAACTGAACAACAATTGGAAAAAATATTAGAAATTGTAGCACCTCAAAACACTGATTGGTGTATAGGAATGGATCTATCTACAATGTCAGTTGATGTAATAGAACAAATTTCATCGATACTTTTACAACAATAATAAAAGAATGTGTATTTAACAACTGGTTTATACTCTAGTGCTAACCCATTTATTTTAATACATACTTTATTAATAAAAATGCTATTATTATAATAAACTGATATTTATATTTTGTGTTTTTTCTAAACTCTTCTCATCTTGTAATTCAATTTTTTTGTTATTGGTATGTCAGACAAAAAGAAAGAAATTGCACAAAACATTAAAGATATCAAAGACATTATCAAACAAAAATTAGAGACAATGGTTGGTTTAATTGATAAAAAACAGGTTGAGTTTATTGACTCGTTGAAAAAAAATATTCAATCATGGAAAAGTGATGAAGATATTTTCATTCAAGACAATCAAAATGTTATTGAAAATTGTATAAGAACTGGGGTTATTTATTATTTTGGAATAAAACAAATTGACCGACTTGCTAATTGCATTGTTAGTTTAATTAAGGAACAATACCTTACCGTTGAAACATGTCAAAAAATATTAACAATGTTATATAATAATATTATTATTGAAATTATTTCAAGTCATAAATCAATTTTGATTCTTTCTGCTAGAATCATTCATGCAACTATACCTTTTAAATTAGAAACAAAATATGTTATTGAAAATATTAAGTTATTGATTGACTTTTATTCGTTATCAACTCCTAATTATGTTTGTTTTTGTTTATATATTTTAGTATTATGTATTAATTAGTTTAATAGCCAACTGAACATTCTTTGAATAATATTATACAAGGTTATATTACCTCTTTATTTAAGTCGTATAGTGTTGAAACAAACTTACCTAATGGATGTGAGCCAAAACCATTACAAGCAATATCCCCTTTATTTATATCTTCACAATATACAACATCTAATAGAAATGGTAATTTTAACACTAAACCACTTTCAGTCTCACCTATGGAAACTTCTACTCCTTTTGATGAAAGTGATAACTCACAACAATATCATGAAGATGAATTACAACAACCAGTAGATGAAAAACCAATAGAAGAACAAACCATACAAACATTAGAATCACCAAATACGTTAACAAAATCAAATGAAGATGAATCTTTTGATGAATTTATTCAAAGTAGTGAAGAAATAAAGAAAGAAGAAGTTAAAGAAATTATTAATGAAGATAACCAAATTAATCCAGAACAGATTAAAGTTGAAAATGAAATCAATGAATTAAAAAAACTGATTGACGATGAAGATAAAAAAGATGATTTATATGAAAAACAATTACCTCCTCATTATGCTATTTTGAGTGTTTTAACTAAGATTTCACTTATTGACCATGCAAAAAGATTTGTAATATCAGACACATTACTAAAAGGTAATTATAAGCAAATGACAGGTAAAAGACCAATGACATTAACAATGCAAAGAATAGTATTAGACTTGATAGAATTTTGGTTGTCCCAATGTCCAAGTGAATTTTGTCCTAATTCTATTAAGGGATGGAAACAGGATTTATGTAAATGTATTGCACATAATACATTTTCAAATGAAGAGCCTATTTTCATAACATCTGTTAAAATATTTAGTTTAATTATTCATCGTTTTAGAATGTATTTTAAAAAAGAAATAGAAATTATTACTAAACATATATATTTCTTCTTTATTAAATCTCCATTACCTTTCATTAGTCATAAATTATTCCTTGTAAATGAAATGCAAAAATTAGCAACTCAACCACAAATTATTATTGATTTATTTACTAACTATGATTGTATGACATTTGGAATGAATTTATTTGAAGAATTTATGTCATTAATTTCTTTTATTCTTTCTTCTCAATTCAAAATGGAAACGCCTGACGAATTATCATCAAAAATTATTGAGATTAGAAGAGCAGCATATAAAATTATTCAAAGTGTTATTGAATCTATTCAAATGCAAATACAATCAATGCAGAAACTAGAAGAAAAAGGAATAGTAGAAATTATTAATTCAGTTCCAGTTCAATCACATTGTCAAGAGGGAATTGAATTACTTAAGCAAAGAAAAAGAAAGGTTGATGTTATTTATGCGAAACAATTATTTAAGAATAAACCAAATGATGGAGTAGCATATATGATTAAAACAGACTTATGTTCTAATAGTCCTGATTCAATTGCTCAATTTCTTATGAGATTAGAGGGTATTGACAAAACAGCACTAGGAAAATATCTTACTTCAAATAAAGATTTAAATAAAGAGGTTTTTAAAGAATATATGAAATTGATTGATTTTACAGGACTTAATATTGATGAAGCATTAAGGACAATGTTTAATTTATTTGTTATGCCAGGAGAAGGTCAGGTAGTTGATCGAGTTATTGAAATGTTTTCGATAAGATATGCCGAGTGTATGAATGAAAAAATTAATGAATTAAATATTACGTCAAATCAAATTTATTTCTTAGCAACAACAATTATCTTTTTATCTACAGAAACACACAATGCTAATGTTAAAACAAGGACAATGGATACTTATGAAAAATTTAAAGGGATGGTTGAACAATTTAACTTTACTCTACCTGACGACTATCTTCAACCTTTATATCAAAGTGTAACACAAAATGCATTTTTGATTCCTGAACACCAAAATGAAGAAAAGAGTAATGAAAAATTATTAATTGCTATGGTTAAGGCAAATCCAATAAAAAGAGAAGAAGTATTAGCTGTGTCGAGTGGTTTTGAAAAAGTAATTAATGATATCTCTTTATCAAAAGAAGTTGCCCCTATTTCTATTGTTAATAAAGATATTCTAAAATCACTTGTTGAGACTCTAATTCCACTAGCATTAAAAACTTTAAAAATTGCTTTTGAAGAATATAAAACCGTACATGATGTAATTAAAAATATGAACATATTGATAAGTATTTCAGCAAATTTAGAGCTTGATACATCAATAACATTAATTATTAAGATGCTCTGTGAGTGGGGGTTATTTTATCACCCCAATAATAAGAATCAAGGAAATATAGAAATGACAAAAGTTGTAATTGACTTAGCAATGGAAAGGAAGGAAAAAATTGGGGAAGGATGGAAATATATATTTACATTATTATCAAGAATAGAACAAGTGTTATTAACTGAGCAAGTTGCTCTTTCACCATTAGTAAATGTTCCTAAAAATACAAGGAAATTGTTTTTTATGAATGTACAACATCGTTTATATCAGCCTAAAGAAAATAAAGTACCAGTTATATCATTAACAGAAATTAATTCAAAGAAGAAAGAATTAAAAAAATGGATTGATAAAGCAAAAGAGATTTTTAAACAATTAATAAATTGTGAAGAAGATGAAATTACAACTATTTATCAATGTTTATGTGAAGCAGGAATTGAAGAATTAAATTATTTAACACCATCAATGTTTTTAATGAAGAAAATGGGTTATATAACATACGAAAGAAAGGTTAAGAACAATAAAGAATTTAATATTCAGACTGTTAATATTATTAAAGAATTTTTACTTCAATGTGGACTTCATCCACATGAAAATGTAGCTAAAGAAGCCATTAAAATGATATTTAGTTTTAATGAAAATAATGTTTTTGGAGAATCATCAGAATTATTAAAGGAAATAGTTATTATTATGTGTGACTCACCACTAAATAGTTGTCGAATAACAATACTTGATATGTTAAAAGAATGTGTTGATAAAAACTCTTCATTCATTCAAATGTGTTGGAAAGAAATATTTGAAATATTATATATTGCTTCATTAGATGAAGATATTGCTGTAATAAAAAGTGGATATATGTTATTAAAATATGTTAATGAAAAGAAAATACAATTTGATAGAAAATATGATTATTATTATCTTAAAACAATGGTTCGATATTCTCTTGTTACTGACCGTTATTTAACTCAAGAAAAGTCAAGTCATCCATTTATTCTTGCATCAATACAATCAATTTTAAAAAATCGTATTCCTGAAGGTGTTGACTTATCCTTTGGAAGTAGTTATAATGAGTTATTTTTTAATGTATTAGTATCATATGCCCATGCAACATCAAGTCAATATATTGAAGTTGCATCAGTTTCTTTACAAACAATTAATCATATTATTGATGATTATATGGATAAACTTACTTTTGAAGATTGGTATTATATTTTTCATAGAGTATATTTTAAAATATTGGAGTCTATTGGATATTACCATTGTAAAGTTATTACAATTAATAATAATAATAAAAGTTGTGAATGGTTAACATCAGTAGCATTAAATTTAATGTTACAAATGTCTGGTTTAATTTCTCAGCATCCTGATAAACTTGGTTATTTTATTTGTGATTATATTTACATCATAACAACATTTATTACAAAAGGTACGGAATTTATTACACAAATTGGATTATTATCATTAAAAGATATCATTCCAATTTTTATTGAACATCCACAATATTTAAAAATTTATGAAATGATGAATAATGATATTATCAATTATTTCTTTGATGCAGTTCAATCATTTACTCTTCAACAAGGTTCTGTTATTGATGAAATAGAAAAGAAAGAAAAAGAATTGGATAATAATCAAACAGAAGAAATAATATGTTCTTGCTGCAAAAAACCAGTCCAACAATTTGAATTAGTTGAATGTCCATTTTGTTCTCTTAAATTTTGTTCATTAGAATGTAAAGAAAAAATGAACAATCAACATCAACATAAGATAATTATGAAAACAAATATTGAAGACCAGTTTATTGGTCACAAATTTGAATTAACTCGATTAGACATTCCTTTTATTGCAACTACATTTAAGAAATATATTGATACATTGTATGAATTTGCACCAAAAATAATTCTTTTATCTCAAAAAGAAGATGAAGAGTTATTAAAGTGTTTCTTATTTAATATTGAAAGATTATTAAATATGGTTATTCAAATAAAAACAGATTCTCCATATCTAAAATATATTAATGATGTAACAATTGCTGTTCAAACTATCTTAATATTTTATGCTCAAGAAATATTCAAAATATATCCAAGTGTTATTGTTCATTTATTGGATAAATTCCTTCATTTACCAAGTAATTTCATTCTTCATGTTGTCTTTGATCTGCTCAATACTTGTTCTGATGACTTATTAATGGAAATATATACTACTCACTTATCTTCATTATATAAATTGATTCTATCTGAAGAACAAGACATTCGTAAGTCATTATATAATCTTCTCATGAGAATCAAACTATTAGTAAATGAACCAAAAACAACTTAATTGAATCAACTTCATTCTACTTTTTAACTCTTTACTTTATGATAATCTATGTCAAATTACCAATATAAAATATTAGTTCTTGTGAGATTAGGAAAGAAATATGAAACATTGATAAATAAAAATCTACTTTTCTCTTTTTTTTAAGATTGAAAAAAAGTCAGTTTTCATCTTTGTGTCTGAGATGAATTTATTTAATTTATTTCGTCCTCGCAGCAAAACAATATCTGTCCAACCACCAATTCAACCACCTCAAAAGTCTATAGATGAGATTATTCTTACACGCCTTCTTAATGAATATAAACAAGAACTATCAGATGAAAAATACAATAAAGTAATAACAGAAATTATTCAAATTTATTGTAAAAATCCAAAACAATTTCCTATAATATTGGAATATACTGGAATTATTGAACATTTATTTGAAAATATAAAAATTTATTCCAAGCCAAAACAATTTATTGAAGAAATTATGGTAAAACGGTTTAATGAATTATGCTCTTTTTCTATCCTTACACACACTGTTTCTTCTAAATTTACTAATTTACAAATAGAATGTATTTGTGAGATTGTTTACTCAGTGGTTGATTATGTTATTACCTCTCCTCCTAATATAGTTCTTGACAAAAACCCACTGATTTTTCCTATGTTTGAACATCAAAATCAAATAGCCTCTATTCCAGTAAAAATTACTCCTGTTAAATCTACCCCACAGTCCCAAATTATTAGTTATGCTCTTAGTCTAATTGGTCCATTTTGTTATTTGGAATTACCAGACTTGTTGTTTGTTGATAAAATTCAACCAGAAACCATTGATGCTTTTATTGACCATTATTACAGATATATTCCATTACATATTTCTTCAACACCATCTCCATTAGTAAAAAGAGTTAAAGTTCTTTGTGCAAATTTAGTGGAATCAAAATTAACACCAGAAAAAGTGAACCAACAAATAAATACTTTAATGCGTTTGATTGTTTGTTTAACAAAGACATTTCCTGAATCTCCAGTAGATTTCCCTGGGTTATTTCCTTATGGTCTTTCTGTTCCACCATCACCAGATTGTCTTACATATTATTTTAATGTTATACAAGCAACAAACAACTTTACATTTGTATTACCAATGGTATATTCTTTGAGTTTCTTCATTCAAAAAAATACAGAAGATTATTATTTTATTCTGTTAAGAAAAGTACATTTATATGCACATTCAGTAGGACCAAACATTAGCGTTTTTCAAGAACAGTTAAATACCATTGTTAATGATTCAAATAAAAAACAGTACTCAATCCTTCTAAATGGGTTTATTAGAATTATTGAATGTCTAAGTATTGAAGAACGCAAATACTTTTTTGAATTTATAAAGAAAAATTCAAAAAACATTGATATTATAGAACCAATTATTGATGGATTATCTTCATTACAATTGTCAAGATTTTATATTCAAGAATTTATTCTTGAAAGTGGACTTTCTTATTATATTCGTCAAACAGCAATTAATTCAACTGGAACATTTAGAATTAAAACATTAAAATATTTAGTTCAATTAATGAGAGACAATGATGTTTTAAAATATTTTAAGACAACAGAGCCTAATAATTTCTTTTCTAGTATGATTAGAAGTGTTTCAAATAAAGAAGAATTTGAATTATCAATTGAATTTATGACTTTATTATTATTAGATGATGATACAGAAAAAATAAATCAATCTCTAGGATATATCAAATTATTTAAACTCATTGATGGATTAAATGAATTAGAATATAAAATTCAATTAATGAAATTATGGAAATTAAAAATTGGAATAGGTTCAGAAGATTGTGTTAGAGATTTTATGTGTTATTTAAAGAAATGTTTTTATCAAAAAAATGGGAATAAAGAATTTTTTACTACCTTTTTTGACTCATTTTCATCTCTTAAAGAAAATGTATTTGGAAAAAAGTTATTTGTTGAATTTATGAAAGAAGATAATACTTTTATTCGAATCAAAGAAATTTATTCTATTCTTGGAAATGATATTTTTGTAATATTAAGG
The DNA here is from genome assembly GCF_000208925.1 of Entamoeba histolytica HM-1:IMSS. Lineage (NCBI taxonomy): Eukaryota > Evosea > Mastigamoebida > Endamoebidae > Entamoeba > Entamoeba histolytica. The sequence continues at coordinate 53,974 of NW_001914905.1, read as the reverse complement.
AATATTGCTTTAACAACAATGCTCAATATTATTGATGAGCCTACACCATTAATTCTTGTTTTAAAATTGTTATTAAGTCTCAAACTAACTGAAGAATGTAGTGATACACTTATTGGGGATATATTTATTCCACTAATATCACAATGTGAAAATTTAGATGTATTAAGTCATGGAGAAATTCCAGAATTATTAATTCCTTTTGTCATTCAATCAAAGAAAGCAAGTCATGCAGATTTTCTTATTAAAAGTATTATTAGTTATCATTGTAATCATCATGTCCTTGAACAATTAATTAAAAATATTCACCAATGCAAACACATTCAACAAGGTTTAGATTCAATCATCATTTCGTCATTTGAGTTAATCCCCACACCAACATATTTCCTCGATATTAGTCAACATTTAGTAAATAAAATTTCATTTAAACTTCCATTCTATTCTTTAAAACCATTTACTACATGTACTTGGTTTTATATTCATTCATTCCCAGAATATCAAACACCTTCTGTTTCTTTATTCTCTTTTGCTTCTCCACAATATACATTGGGAATACATGCTACTCCTGTTGGAGTTACTATTTATTTCAAAAATTCAAGAGAATTATTACAATTTCCAATAAGAGAAAAAATGTTTCATTCTATTGTTATGACACTACATCAAACAGACAAGAGTAATAAATGTAAAATAGAAATATATTTAGATAGTATTTTCCTTGGATCGGTTGTTGGAGTTGCCACTTTTGAAAACAATACTGAAATGATTGTACAAAGTACAGAACAAGTTCGTTTACGAATTGGTAATATCCTAATATATAGAACTATTCTTGAAGAGGCAGCTGTCCAGAGATTGGTATATTGTGAAAATCCAGACCTTGTTCCAAGTAATGAAAATTGGTTATGTCCAATTGACATTAGAACTCCAAAAGAGTGCAACACTATTCCATTTTCTTTTATGGTAAATGTAAGAACAAAACAGTTAATCACTCAAAAAGAAATAATTCCAATAAATATACCTTGGACACAACCTTTGATAAATTCAAAACAACAAGACATTGGAAGATGTATTCATGGAAAAAAGATGTTAGAATTACTTGGAGGATATGATGTATTATTAATATTAATGGCAGAAATGAAAGATAATGAAAGTGTATTAGCAGCACTAAACATTTTAACAAAATATCTTTCAAAGAATGGAAAAGCATCTTATAACTTCTGTGAAGTTGGAGGACTAAAAATTATGTTTGATATATTAAATGCAAGAGCAACGCTATTTAACGAAATTGGATTGGTTGAAACTTTATTAGAATTTTCTACTGACCACCAGAAAGAAGTGTTTACATCTCCATTACTTGTTGATAAAATTGTATTAAATGTTGATTTTTGGAAGAAAGGAAATGATGATGTTATTAGAATATATTTAGAAAAGGTTGCATTAAGTTTAAAATCACCTCATGTACAATCAACTATTGGAATGTTAGAAGAGTGTAGAGTTTTTGAAAGGTTTTTACAATTTATTGATAGGTCAATTCAAAATAAAAACATTAGGTCTCCTTTCATTGCAGTTATGTCAGGTTTACTTCAGTTATCATCGTGGAGAAGTTATTTACATCAAATAGCTATGATTGTTCAAAGTAATTATTCAACAGAACAAATTATAAGATGTACAGTATTTAATGATAGTACAAATCAAGGAGAATCAGTAGGAAATGTGGCAATTAGAAATCTTATAAATAATATTGATGTATCGAATTCATCAGACACAGAGGGTATGGACACTCCATGCATTGAGTCATTAGTATTAGTGTTACAAATATTATTGACTCGTGCATTAAGTATTGAAGACAAGGATCAAGTCTGTGAATTTTTAACTACTGCATCAAGTATATTACCAATAGGAGTTATATTAGAATTAGTTGCTATTGTAAAAAAGCAATATATTAACGATGTATTAAAATATATGTGTTTAATCTTATCTATTCAACCAATTTATAGTAAATTTATTAGACTTGGTGGATTTGTTAGATTATTCAACTCACTCAGGTCAGTCAAAAGAGTATATAAATATACTTATTCTACAATTAAAATCATTTCTTCATTTCTTCGTACTATATTTTTAATGAATTTTGATAAAGGAAATACAATGGACATTGCATCTGATCCATCATTAGTATTATTATTATGTACTCTAAATGAGATACCAACAGAAATATTAGGAATGATAGTTAAAGAATTTTCAGAAAATTGTATTAAACCTGAAGGAAGAAATTTAGTATCTTGTAAAATGTATAATGAGGTTGTATTTCATTCTATTCTCAATGTTGTTCATAGAAATGATGATGAAAAAATATTAAATGGACTATTATTAATGTATGACTCTGGTATGAATGAGGCTCAAAAACGATCAGTACAACAAGTTGCAACAAAGGTACATCTTCATTATTTATACTTTACATCATTGGTAATGTCAGATAATTTTGAATCAAGATTATTGTGGAGGGTATATGTGTTTATTGCTGATATGCACAAGAAATATGTTGTTACTCAAGGAAGAAGGTCACACAAATTATTCTTTATTAATGCAATTGCACGTATTTGGAAAGAGGTATTACAATATGATTTACCATTATCAATTGAGTCTCAACGATTGATTATTGAGAAATTATCAGTGAGAGATTTTATTGTTCAATTTGAACAACGCCAGGCATTGTTTGAAGAAAAATATAATAATATTAGTGTTGCTGCATATTATGTACCATTATTAAAAACGTTAGGATTAACAACTATTTTATCTACTGAGTTATTAAGAGAGGGAATACAAGGAAATTCAGTTTTAATTGGATTTAATGAATTTACTGAAGAAGTGAAAAATGAATTACATTTATTTGTCAATGAAATATATGGAACTATTGAAAGAAAAGAATACCTTCATCCATATCTTGTACAAATACAACCTACAACCATTCCTAATGATCTTGATTTTATTAAACCTCCACCTCGTTCATTCAAAGCAAAACCAACTAGTCCATCAAGGGTTGCTTGTTTACATTGGTTAAAAATATTTAAAAACTATACATCCCCAAAAGGAATATTAGCTTATCAATTCCCACCCCCAATAAGTGCTATAAAATTAACACCTTTTATAACTCCAAGTTTTGTACATAATTTAGTAGATTATTCTTCACCAAAAATGAGAGACCTTCCAACAACTGAAGAAATTACTCCCGAGATTATAGAAGAGTTAAAAAATTATCTTCAGATTAAAGAAATTGTTCCATACATTCCTCCCATTGCATTAACATGTGGAATAAAATGTAAAAGAATTAAAGAAGAAGAAGAGTGTGAAGGAATGATGCAAATTAAGGAAGAAGCAGATGAAAAAGAGTTAGTTTTTCAATACTCAAAAGTTCTTCATAATGAAAATATTAGTAAAGAAATTATTTTACCTTTAAAAAATGCAATCATCACAAAGAAAATGTACTTGTATCAAGATAATGGATTAGAAATAATAACTGCTGATGGAAGAATTGAATTCTTTATTTTTACAAATAAACAACGTAATAAAATTATAGAAATTACTGGGTGTTCAGAAAGTAAATTGTTAGAGTCAACAAAGATGTGGAGTAAAGGATTAATTAGTAATTTTGAATATCTTGGAATAATCAACAATGAAGCAGGAAGAAGTTATAGAACATTAAGTCAATATCCCATATATCCATGGGTTATTTGTAGTTATGATAGCAAAGATTTCAGATTAAGTGATATTCAGATGTATAGAAATCTCCAACTACCAATTGGAGCACAAAAAGAGACGAATCAAATAGAAGATAATTATTATGAAAAAGAATGTCATTATAATTGTTGTCTGAGTAGTCCATCAACAGTTTTAAGATGTTTATTTAGGCTAAGACCCTATACTGATATGATTTTAAAAGAAATGTCAGGAAGATGTTTAGAAATAGATGGAAGAATGTTTGTCAATGTAGGTTCATTGTTTTTAAGTTCTGTGTTACAATCAAGAATTGAATTATTACCTGAATTCTATTGTTGTCCTGAAGTATTTATGAATTTGAATCATCTTAAAGGAGAAAGTACAACCGTTGGAGATGTTAACTTTCCTCCTTGGGGAGAAACAAGTAGGTTATTCATTCATCATATGAGAGAAGCATTAGAAAGTCAAGAAGTTGGACAAACCATTAACCAATGGATTGATTTAGTGTTTGGAGTTGACCAACAAAACAGAAATAAGTTTAATGTTTATAGTAAGGAATATACAAAAGAATCTGAAGTGGATGAACAAATTAAGGAAGTTATATGGAAAACAATGGGTAATATACCAAATAAAGTATTTATTAAACCACATCCAAAGAAATTAGTTACCCCAAGGTTAGCTTTTAATTTTCATAATCCTCATACAGAATTAATTACTACATTAAAAATAGGATGTTTATTTGCATTTGAAAATAATAAATTTTCAGTATTTACTGAACAATGTTGTACTTTTTCATTAGACAAGGAACTTTATTGTGTAAAATATGAACAAAATAAAGGTATATTTACATTAAGTAAGAATGATCAAATTATTAATAGTTTATATTGCAAGTCATTAGATGTTACTGACTTCAATGTTTTTGATAATGGAAATAAATTAGTTTATGGATGTGAGACTGGAGAATCATTTATTATTAATCAGCCATTTGGAAAAAATCCATTATTTGTTTCACTGTATGGTATCACAGATAAAGTAACTGCAATAACATATTGTATTGATTATCACACAGCAGTCATTGCATCAAGCGATGGATATATTCGATATTTTAATGAAGATGGTAAAATTAGACAAGTCATAAAAACAAATGAAGTTATAAATAAAATGTTATTTAGTGACAAAAATGGTGATTTAATTACTTTATCAATTCAACAAAGTAAAACAATTATTACAGGATATTCTATTAACGCATATAAATTTGCTGAAACTTTAATAAATACTACTATCACGGCTGTAACAATTACTCATTTCATTGATGGATCAATTATGAATGTTTTGGCATTAGGAAGTGATCGAGGAGAATTGATGTTATATGAAGTTGAGAAATTGGAATTATTAGGTTCTTGTTATGGTGGACGTTCATTAAATTCTTCAAAAAATACTTCAAAAGTGCTTTCAGTTCTTTTTGTTGAAAATTATTCAAAACTTTATTTCTTTGTAGAGTGTCTTGATGGAGTTGATGTATTAGAAATAAAATGATTGTTTTTCATTATTTTTGATGCTTTTATTTTCTAGATTATACATCAAAGTATATAAAAAAGTGAAAATCTAATAAATCAAAAAGTATAATAAAAAGTATTAATAATGAACCATTAAATAAAAACTCAATTGTTTATTTAATTTTGTAATGAACTCCATACTGCATGTAGCAGAAAAACCGAGTGTAGCAAGTGCTATCTCATACACCCTATCTCGTGGGACATGTAAAAAAACACCAGGATTATCTAAATATAATTCTGTGTTTTCATTTGAACATGAATTTAAAAATGATGGGAAGTGTACTCATTATGTTACTTCTGTTGCAGGGCATTTGAAGGGAATTGATTTTACTACAGCTTACCGTTCATGGGGTAGTTGTGATCCTGAAGAACTTTTTACAGCACCAATAGAAAAGAGTGTTCCATCCAATATGAAGAAAGTTGAATTAAACTTGAAAAGTTTAGCAAAAAAATGTCAGGTATTAGTACTATGGCTTGACTGTGATAGAGAAGGAGAAAACATTTCTTTTGAAGTTATTGAAGTATGTTCTGAAGTTAATTCAAAGATGAAAGTATGGAGAGCTCATTTTAATAGTTTAGTTCCTAATGAAATTATTAAAGCATACAACACATTAACTGCTCCTAATAAACATATGAGTGAGGCTGTTGATGTAAGACAAGAAATTGATTTAAGAACAGGAGCTGCTTTTACAAGATTTCAAACAACATTACTAAAAAATAAATCAAAAGCATTAGAAGGGAAAGTCTTAAGTTATGGAGCATGTCAATTTCCTACTTTAGGATTTGTTGTTGATAGATATTATCAAATTAAGGCATTTACAAAAGAGACATTTTATAAAATTAATTGTGTTGTAGAAAAAAATTCTATATTAACCGAATTTCATTGGGATAGAAATAGGTTATTTGATAGGCTGATATGTGACTTATTATATGAAGATGCATTGGAATATATAAACTCTGCAACTATTACTGAGATATTAGAAAAAAGTCGAACCAACTTTAAACCATTACCATTAACAACAGTTGATCTTCAAAAAGCATGTTCTAAGTATTTTAAAATTAGTTCAAATGAAACAATGAATATAGCAGAGAAGTTATATAACTCTGGGTTAATTAGTTATCCACGAACAGAAACAAATATATTTCCTTCTGATATGAATCATAGAAAACAAATTGAAATGTTTCAAGAGAATCGTATATATTCATCATATGTCCAAGAATTACTAAATGGTAAAATGAAAAATCCAAGAAATGGAAAAGCAACTGATAAGTCTCATCCTCCTATTCATCCAACAAGAAATGCTAATTTAAATGATTTGTCAGAAAAAGAAAGAAAAATTTATGACTTCATTGTAAGAAATTATTTAGCAAATATGTCAGATGATGCAAGGGGATTTGAAACAAAAATTGGATTACAAGTTGGTAATGAAAGTTTTCATTGTAATGGATTGATGATTACAGAACGTAATTATTTAAACATTTTCCCATTTAGAAAATGGTCAGATAAAGAAATTCCTGAGTTTCATGAAGGAGAAAAAGTCCAATTAAATTGTTTTGAAGTGAGTTATGGAGAAACATCACCACCAAAACCATTAACAGAGCCTGAGTTAATTCAACTTATGGATAAAAATGGAATTGGTACTGATGCAACTATTGCACAACATATTCAAAAAATTCAAGAAAGAGAATATGTTATTGTTAAACAAGGATCATTTATTCCTACAAACTTAGGACTTGCATTAGTTGAAGGATATGACTCAATGGGTTTTGAATTTTCTAGACCACAACTTCGAGCAGAAACAGAAAAAGAATTAACAAAAATATGTTCTGGAGAATCTAACAAGGATGACGTTATAAATACTTTTATTGAACAGTACGAAGAATTATATGAACGGGCACAATTCAACAAGAGTAAATTAGTTAATGCAGTAAAGAAATTAATGCCACAATAACAATAATATAATTTAAATTTGTTATTTAACACTAAGACTCAAAAATGATTTATTTTTTATTGGCTTTTCAATGACTTAAATTCATCCACTATAATTGATAATTAGAAATGACTAATTCTTTAACTCCACATTATAATGCTGCTCTTAAAATGAAAATACAAGTGTCTTATTTTGAGAAACTTATGCAAGAATGCATTATAAATGAATTATTACCAATAAGCACTCTATGGAAATGGAATGAAATTGTACGTAAAAGACAAATACTAGAATTTTATGGAATTGGTTATTTAAAAGAAAGAATTACATTAAAAATAATCTCATCATTTGGAGTGTGTAATTTGAACTTTCTTACTAAATTACGAGGATGTATCTTAAAGAAACGAGGAGAAGTTTTTGATTTATTAAAACTGAATGAGTATCTAACCTATAAAAAAGATGACAATCAAAAGGAATCTTTTATGATAGTTTTTCTTGGTGAGTGTGGATTAAGAAAGAATCTAAATTCATTAAATTCTGAAATGAAAAGATTGATTCAAGAAATAGAATATTTCGTGATTAACTTTCTCTTTGTGAAAGGATGTAATGATTATTTTGATTCACCTTTAAAAATTTTAGTTCTAACTCCTTACCGAAGAAATTACTCTTTTAAAAAGAAAGCAAAACCACCTCATATAGATAGTATCAACATAAGTTCCTTATTTGATTTATCAACTGAAATTTGAGAGTCTATCTATTTTTAAAAACATACCTCAAATTTCTTGATAAAAAAGATCTCCTAATAAATAGAATGTCAGTTTCTATTCATTTAACAACACGAAAGGTCGAAGTTCAATGCACAGTACCAACAGAGTCAACAAGTAAAATTCGTTGGCAATCATTTAATGGTAAAATTTATGTTGATTATAATAGTAAATTAAACGAAGACATTGAACATCATTATCTAATTAATAACAAAGGAATCTTTGTTTTAGACAAAGAGCGGTATATTGATTTTAATGAAATGCTTGAGTGTAGATTAGATGTTAATAATAGAAACAGAATAATTCGACGATTTGTTGATAGTCATTACGAAGAACGTGTTCAACAAGAATATCAAAGAAAGTCTGAAGAAGAAGAGAAAAGAAAAAGTGAAGAAGCTAGGTTTAATGAAATTCTCTTAAGAAGAAAATCAAGCAATGAATTAAAAAAGAGAAAAGCCTCTACTAGTATTCGTAATGACACAATTGTTTTAACTAAATCTGAAGTTACATTTGAACTTCCTAAACAATCTCTTGCTTTTCTAAGAAGGAAAAGTATTGAAACTAAACCTATTTCAGAAACTCAAACACTTCCAATAGAATTTGATCAATTTTTAGATGAAATACCATTTACATTAACATCACCTGAATCAACACAAACAATACAAAACTCTGACAAAGGTATTTTTGATGAAGTGTTTAATACCCAAAGGCAGTCACAAGATACGAGCAGAGAAGGTGTTGTAGGAATTAGTTCAACAAAAGAGGAAAACCAAAATTTCCATTACACCCAAGAAAACCAAACTGAAAATACTCTAAATAATATCACATCACAAGAAATGCAGCAAAACTCTATTAGTAATGAAAGTAATGAATTAGTTCAATTGATGTCAATCATATCATATTTGTCTCAACCTTCTTTAAATGAAACTATATTTTGTATGAAAAAAGAATCTAAATTTTTTACTGGAGAAAACATAAAAATTCTTGGGAGTCTTAATGAAGACACAATTAAACAATGTGAGTTTCATGGAGCAAAGTTTAAAACAAAATTAACTTCTTCAGTCACTGTATGCATTATTGGTAATAATTTAATAGACTTTAAAGATGTACTTAAACAAATGAAAATTTGTAACGAGAAAAAAATTGATGTAGTAGGAATAGAATGGATTTATGATTGTTTAACTTGTCAGTTGAAAATAGATAGAACAGGCTATTGTTTAAACGAAGAAGATTTAATAGAAATAAACCAATTAAAAAGAAATCAAGGAATAATGAATTAGATTCAAAAAGAACTATCATAAACTTGTTCCAAAATTGTAATTAAAAAAAGTTGTTTCAATTTGTTTCATGTTGTTCTTGTTGTGTTGGGGTAATATCACGACTTCTTCTATCTCCCATAACAAATCCACGAGAAGTTGCTGTGAGATGACCTGTACGAGTTTTTTCATTTGTACCACCCATTTGCCAACCCGTGGTATTATGTTTTTGTTGAGGAGTTTCTTGTTTTTTTTGATATGAGTATTGTCCATGAGCTTGTGTTGCTAATGGAACAGAAACTTGAGGATAATTTGATGCACTTTTAATTGAGGCTTTTGCTTGTTTATTTGTTTCACGTTGTGTAAAGAAACCACCTCGTTGAGGAGGTCTTTTTTGGAATGAAGATACAACTGGAGCTGACTGGAACATATTTACGTGCTGTTTAGGTGTTTGGGAAGGAGAAACAGAAGTTGTATTTGATTGAGGAGATGGTAAATTATTTTGAGGAGTTGTTGGAGTTGTTTTTGGAATAGGTTGTGGGTCTGACTTAATTACAGTAGGAGAAATATCTTCAGAAGAAGAAGAACGATTTTGTAACAATTCTAATTGTCGAATTTGTTGTTGTTGTTTTTCTTGTTGTTGAACAATCTTTTTGAAAGCAAATGATGATTTTGACATACATGAATTATCTTGTTGAGGTTTCTGAGAAGTAGTAGCCTTATTAAATAATGAATTTGATTTTACTTGGTTTGTCTTTGTTGGTGAAGTTGTCAAATCTTCAGGATTGTCTTGTGCTTTTTGTCTAATATCTAAAGCCCTAGGTTTTGTTGGTGTAGTAGGAGAAAGTAGTGGAAGATCAATGTCATCAAGAGTAAAATTAAGTTCTGACGTATTAAAAGATTTTCTGAAAGATTCATTGAATAACATATGAATTTCAGCATGTGGATTTAAATCATCAGAATATGATTTAATAACTTCTAATGCAGCTCTTCTATTAATTTGAGATATATTACCATTGTTTTGCCTTAAATATGCTTCACAAGTTAATTTGATAAATAGTCCTAAAGAACCTAAACTAATATATTGAACATTTAACATTGGTCCAACACATTTATTTGATAAAACTCTAAAAATATCTGAATTATCATGTTCAATGATAATATATAATTTATCATCATGTTTTAATGTTGAATATTCTTGTATTTCATTTCTTTCTTTCCATTCAATTACAATCTCTTCTTTACCTTTGGCTTCATTAGGAGTAGCGTATATTGATGGAATATTATAAATTACATCCATTTCAGAATTTGAGTTACACACAAACATAGATTCTTTATCATACTTCCCTTTATAACCAACAAACGTTTCACCATCAACTAAGGTTCCAAGATTACTTACAAATTCAACAAAAAGTTGATTGTTTTGTTTAATTTTTAGTTCAACATTTCCAGTAATTTTTGTTGCAACAGAGTCTAATTCTACCAATTCATTTAATAATTTCTCATTTGTATTTAATGGGATTAAATTCATATGAGAAATTTCCATTAAGTGAATGCTCATACAGAATAACCTAATGGGAGAACAATTAAAATTTGAAGACTCTTGGACAATATGTTTCAAATTCGGTAGATGGAGTGAAGCATGTTTTTGTGGTGCTGGTTTAGGATTTAAATAATGGTCAAGGTTGAAAAGAATTGATTGATGTGTCCATGTCTCCTTTTCATTAAAACAAGGATATCCAATAGTGACTTCTTGATAATTAATATTATTTTTGATTAAAGTCCATTGTTCATTATCCATAAGATATCTAATGATGTATGTTTGTTTAAAATATGCAGTTCTAGAAATAACAAGAATGTCACAAAATTCATTATTCATTGTCCATGGAAGATCAATATAAGAAATAACTGAATGCGAATCAAAGAATATTTGGAAATGATCAAATATATTAGTTATATTATATTGTTTAAATAAGTTATAAATAAAAACTTCATTAATAATATTATCTTTAAAAGACTCTGGCATTAAATTATTAAACAGAGAGCTCATTAATTCTGAATCAAATTTATAAGTTACTGCTAACATAGGATCATTTGTTATTAAAGAATTAAAAAATGAACATATCTTACTACATAATCTTAATGATGCTATCAAAACATTTGATGGTAAATTTGGATAACATTTTGAGAAAAAGAGTGCATATACTGATAATACTGGATGAATATTTTCACATGTTTTATAATTTAATTCAACAAAATTAGATAAAACTTGGAAAATTTCTTGGAATGGTCCTTGAGGAGATGAAAGACATGGAATAATTTGATTAAGAGTTCTTAGTAATTCAATAATGTTATGATATTTCTTTGCATTAAATAAACACTCAAACCAATACATTCCATTTTGACTCATTTCTTTAATAAATTCTTGTAAAACAAAATCTGGCGAGTTGTCATCAATTGTTATTATTTCAAACTCACGAGTGACATAATCAAGTAAGAACCTATTAAAACTTAATAATAATGAATCTAATACATCTGGATCCTTTGAAGTTTTTAAGATACTAAATAATACAGACCTTGTTTTTTCTATGAGATTGTGGTATGAAAATTGAATGGATGAACGTCTTGGAATTGTAGGAATCATAATAGTTTCCCATTGTTGTGAGAAAGAAAGTTGAATCAATTGTAATAATGATAGTATATCTAATAATTGATCTTTTGAAGTTGAGGCTGAAGCACAATATCGTTCCATTGTTACCATCAAGTTTGGATATAATACTTCAATACCAGGTAATCTTTTTTTAAATAAACTAGGAAGTTGTTTTAAAATAAAAGATAATACAATACTATTTTGTGTATCAATTCCAAAAGAGATGACATGATAAATTTTAATTAAATAAGATTGGTCAATAGTATTATTAAAGGCAAAAGTATTAATTATAAGAAATAATGTTTTCAGAGAGAATAAGATTGCCCCAAAATAAATATGATGTGATAAATATATTACAGGAAAACTAATAGTATCAAAGTATATAGATAATATAATGTTTCCATCAGGAGGTTGTTGAATATTTTTATTATTTGTATATGAAATCATCTGAACAATTAAATTATAAAATCCTTCTTCAACTAATTCAAGAACATCTGGGTTAGTTATGTTTGCAACATTTCCACAAAAATCTATTTATTATAAATAATTATTTATTTATTTAAATTTGAATAATATTTAACTAACAAACGAATAAAATGAAGCCACATTTTAAGTAATGAAGTTGATGAAGTAGTTAGTGTAAAATCATATTCTTCATTTTTTAATGACAATACGCCATTATCTAATTTTGTTATATATAATGTATCAAGATATTTACTTTGAATATATTGTGCAATTTTAACCCATTCTAAAGCAATTGTATTAATTTTAATCCATTGTGGATGTAATTTAGAAATTAACTTTACTAAACTACAATCTTCATTAGAATGTTCAACCCACATCTCATAAAAAAATCGAATTAATACACCAGCTACTGGTGAAATAAATACTAATTCTTCATTTGACCACTTACACCCGCAAACATCTTGTACACATCCAATAACTAATCTAAACATTCGAGTAACTTCACCACCCTGTTTTTCTAATGACTTACTTAGTACCCTTAATATACTAATAACTTTTTTACATAACTCACAATATTTTGGAAATACATTAAAATTTTGTGGTGTAGTTTCTCTTTTACATAAAACCAAAGTTAGTTGTTCACATACAACACGTTTAAATTCTTTAAATTTTTGAACGATAGGTTGAGGAGTATATTGTTGTAGAATAAACCATGATTCATATATTTTAACACATTGACCAATTGTTTCAAAACATTCAACTGGAAGTCTCAAACCAGCACCAATTATTTCCATCATCCTATCGAATTATTATCAATCCTCTTTTTTTGTTCTACTAAATAAAAATAACAAACCACTTACAATGCTCTTCAGTGTTCAAACTTGCTTGAAATTGATTTAAATTATTTACAATATACCCTGAGACTTGATGAATAATTGATATTTGAATTTCTTTTGTAAGAACAGAAACTATATTTGTATGAGGATCAAGGTTAAGAAGTCCTAGTGTTTGAACAGTAGGTGAAAACATTGATTTTATGATTAATCTTTTTTTCTTTCATAGTTTTTATTTTTCGTTTCAAATTTTCATTACCAAATCTTTATTACTCCTCAAAAATATTTCTAGTACTAAATCTCATAATTCTTTCCCTTTCTTTTATTTTTATATCAATTTAAAAATAAACAAAATTGGTAATATATAACAAAAATGATTAAATTCGGACAGCTAGAATTTGATTTCCAACTGACATACAAATAAGATCAGAATTTGTTCCACACCATGAGATATCATTAACTGGTGCTGATGCTTCATACTGAAGTGCAACTGGATCACTTGATTTTTCTATAGGATATAAATCCCATATTAATGCCTTTCTATCTGTTGATGCACTGCAAATATGAGTACTACTATGTGGACTCCAACAAATAGCATTAACATTACTTTGATGTAAAGCAAGTTCAGTGTATGGAACAGCTGGTTTTCTTGCGTCAATAACAATAATCTTATTTGAGTCAGAAGAGAATGTAGCAATGAAATTTGGATCAAAATGATTCCAAGCTAATCTTAATAAAGGAACAAGACCTTGTGACTCATATAAAATAGTTGAATGTTCTAATGAACGTAAATCAAACATTCTCAATGAACCATCTCCTCCAACTGTTCCAAATAAATCAGGATTAGCTGCAAATGAAATATCATAAACTTCTTTATCATGTGCAATTAATTTTTTTATTGGTTGATGAGTTTCAACTGACCATACAGTGACTGTAGTATCTAAAGAACAAGTTCCTAATCTATCTTTATTAATAACATTCCAATCTAATGAAGTACATGGTGATAATGAATCATTTGAAGCACCTAATACAGCAACATTTACCATTTTATTTCCATGAATCTCAAATAGTTGTGGTTTTAATCCTCCAACAACAAGAAGGTCTTTAGCACCAGTAGAAGTATCTGGAGAAAATTGTACTTTAGTAGGAGGATAATCGATTTCAGTTTCACATATTTTAATCATTTGATTTGATTGTTCATTTAATTGAATTACCTATATAATCAGAGGTATTTATTAAATATAATGATTTATTAAAACAATAACAAACTTCACAACTATTTTTGATTTGACTCATAAATGATGTAGTTGCAATTCTCAATGGTTTATCTTTTCTATTACTCCATGAAACTGAGTACAATGGATTATTTGAAACATAATTAAACACTACATTACGTATCATTTTCACTTTTATTCAATTTATTTTTTTTAGTTTTCACTTTTTTTTTAATTTTTTAGTAATTTCTTTTTGTTTTTTATTAAAACATAAATTAAGAAAAATTTATTTAAATAATATTGTTATTAATAACATATTTAAAAAATAACACAAAATAGCATGTGATGTTATAAATCTTTAAAAAGTAAAAAAGTTTTTAGTGAAAAACAATTTCAAGATGAATGGAGTTACTGGCACAGCTACAGTTCAAGAATATTATGAGGCATGGTACTCATTTAATACAAGAAATGAAACAGAAGTGATACGATTTGAAATTAATGGAGCAACATTTGAATTTGAAAAGAGTTTACTAAATAATAGAAGAAGTGTAATGAGTGTCATAGGATTTTTAGCTGAGAAAAAGAAAGAAAGTATTGAACGTGGAGAAATAATTAAAATTCCAGGAAATAAAAAAGAAGAAAAGCAATGGAAAATATATTTTGATTATTTAAAAGGAGAATCAACATATGACATTGAATTAACAAGTCGTAAAGCAGTTGAACGAATGGTAATATTAATGTATTTTGGAGTTGCCATTCCAGATATATTAGTATATTTAGGAGTTACAAGAGAAACATTATCTGAAATAATGGGAAAATTTTTAAGTGTAATGGATAGAAGAATGATAGATTGTTTAAAAAAGATTGATGGAGAAAAGAAATTAGTAGAATACATTAAACGAGGAGCATTACATATTTCATATTATGATTTAAATGTATATAATTCAAATGAAGATAATATAAAAGATATTTGTCAATATTATGGAATTAATGAACAAGTAGAAGAGACGGTAAAAAGAAAAAAACAAGAAAATGAAGAAAAACTATTAGAATTAAATAAAAATGAAACTATGAGTAAAATTTATGGATCATTAAGAGTAAGAAAAGAAAATATTCAACCAAAAATTGATATTCAAAAAATTAATAAAATGAGAGAATTATTAGCTAAAAAGAATATTAAAATTAGTAAAATACAAATTGATCCAATAGAAGATATTAAATCATTAGAATTTTGTCAAAGAAGAATTAGTACAGTTGTTGTAATGGAAAAATATCAAATTAAAAAATTAAGAGATAGAAGAAAAGATTTTATAGAATTTGTTGATACTGAAAGAAATTTAGTTAATAATATGAAAAAATTGAATGAATTATATAGAAAACCAATGATAGAAGCAGCTAAAAATGGTCAACTTAATGAAAAAGATATTAAAAGAATATTTACTACATTAGAAAAATGTATTATTAATTCAGATAAATTTGAAAAAGCATTAAGACCATTAGTTAATTCATTTAAATATGATACATGTGTTGGTAATGAAATATTTAAAAATGCTATATTAGTTACACCATATTTACCATTTACTACTGATTATAATATTGCTGATAAAGTATGGAAAAATATTAGAGAACTTCCTATTATTCAAGAAATTATTTCTAAAGCAAATAAAGCTCAAGGAGATAGTCCTGCTGATTTTCCAACATTACTTATTCAACCTGTACAAAGAACAATGAGATATCCATTATTATTAGAAACAATAAAAAAACATACTCCTCCAATGCATCCAGATTATGAACAAATTGTTAATGCAGAACAAATATTTAAATTCTTTAGTATGACTATCAATCAAAGAGCAAAAATGAGAGATGGATTAATGGATCTAGCTGATCTTTTTAATAATGATGATTTAATAAAAGATGGTAGGTATTTAGTTAATCAATCAGAAATTGAAATTAGTAGAGAAAAATATATGGCATTTTTGATGAATGACCAAATTGCATATGTGAAAGAAAAAACATATTCTCAAGCAAAAACAACAAAAACAAAATCTAAAGTTAAACCTTCTATCATTTCAATTAATAAAGATATGTCAATTGATCATAGCTCAAATTGTATCTATTTCAGAGAAGATATTTTCAGATTTGAAAATGAACAAATATGTTCTCAATGGGTAGATGAGATTCAAGGAATTATTGAAGATAAATTTTATGATTTACTCAATGACGAAGCTTGGTATAGTCAATATCTCAAGAAATAACTTTTTTTTATTCATCATTCATTCAGTTTATAATGTTTGGATAAAAAGAATGAAAATAATAACAACAACAATTAGAAATTAAAGAAATAAAAAAAGAAACAATAATTCTTGTTGTTATTTAAATTGAAAATACTCTTTTAAACATATAAAACAACACAAAATAACAGAGTGACCTAGTTAATTTATCTCATCTCAATCTTCTGGCTTCTCTTTCGGCTTCAAGAAGGGTAAGGATATCACCTACTCTAATTGGTCCTTTTACATTTCTAAGGATTTGTCTGTTTTCTCCCATAATATCACATCTTACTTGTAATACACCTCCTCTTGATCCAGTACGACCAAGAATTTCAGTAACTTGAGCATAGATAACTGGAGTTTCAGTAACTTGTGTGGACATTCTCCTTTAGAACTAGGTTTAGTTCAATAGTTACTAGATCTTTCTTTAGGTTTCAAATTTAGTATTTTATAATATTATTAACTATTTTTATAATAATTATATGGATTATTCAAATAACACAAAATGACTATCAAAACCAAAAAAAAAACAAAAATAAAAGAATGGAAGAAGCTAACACAAAACGAAATACAAATAATGATATTTTACAATATGGTGATATGTTTAAAGATGCTATTCCTTTAACTACTTCAGAAGTATTGGAAGAAGTATCAACAAAAGGAACAGGAAAATAGTTTGTTTTTTTTTATATAATTATTAAAAAGTAAAATAATTCTTAATACTTCAGTGCACGTGAAACAGAAGAATATTGTAAACAATTTAAAGACAATGGTAACTCAAAAGAACTTATTGAAAAGTTAAAAAGCATGTCTCATTTGTCATTACTTGAAATTGTTTCTTTATGTAATTTTAAACCAACATCAAATGATCAAGCAAAAATGTTAATAAAATCATTAGACAATTATCCTGACTCAGACTTAAAAAATGTTATTGCTATATTGGATAGTGATAGTAAAGGATTAGATGAAGATGATTTAGATTAACTCTTCTTTTTCTTATATTAATTTAACACTTTTTTATTTACTTCCAATAAAAAACTTCAAGTTAAAGATTGTATCTTAAATGAGAATTTCTTTTTTATTAATTTCATCATTTTCAATGATACATATTTTCTTCAAACTAAAAAAATATTAAGAATATTAATAATATATTTAACTTAATTTGTTTTTATATCATTATGTTATTCCTTTTTATTTTTAATTTTTGACTTTTAAACCAAAGACTAAAGTCTTAATTACTTTAATGAATATAAAATTTATAATTTAAATATATTATTTATTAATTAGATTTGTAGAAAAATTTTTTAATAATTTCATTAAGTTATTTTTAAATGATTAATTATTCTTAACTGACAATATAATATTTTTTTTGTTATGTTGAGTTGAAAAAAAAGAAAGCCGAGTGAAAATTTTTGGTTCATTTAATTAAACAACATCCTCATCATGATCATCTTGTTCTGTTTTTACTACTTCATTTTCTGTAAAGAATTGACGATGGAGTGAATGAAATGGAACAGCACTCATACAAATGTGAGAAAATCCATTTTTAACCAATGAATCAGCAACAGTCATCATTTGAAGATAAATCGTACTGATATCAACATCATTTGTTTCATCCCAATCACTAATTAAGACAACAAAAGCAGGATAAACATCATCAAACCCACGTAGAGCAGAAGAAACTTCTGAAACAACATCTTCTGGTTTATTGAAAATAACCCTTAATGATTTAGGGGCTAAAGTGTGATACGTAGATTCTGGTCTCATATCAACATATAATGAAGAAGTATTATACATAGTAAATTGTAAATCACTTTGATCTAATAATGGTACAACTACCATTGAACTTTCATCAATTGCTTGATTTGCTAAAGAAGCGTAAGGAGTAGATCGTGAAGGGTGTGAAGGAGAAATATGATTTTCAGTATAACTTATTGGAGAAGTTGAAATTAAATTGTTAAATTGAGAAGTACATTGTTCAATAACATCTGCTTGATCAAATTCAACTTTATTAAAATGAAGGATAAGGTCAAAAGGGTCGTTATATTCAAGAATCATTGGTTCACAAGACAAGATATATGCTAATAAAAAGAACATAAATTTAGCAAATTTAGGAGATTGAAGAACCCAATCCCATAATTGATAAATACTTGATAATTTCATTGATAAAGACAATAATGGGAGGAACCATCTGATTGCTGTTGAATTTTCTATAACTCTAGAACTCATTGTTGGAGCAACCTTAGGACCATGGAATGAAAGTAATTGACATAAACGAATAAAATAAATTCTAAAATTTTCTGGAGAATATTGCCTTACAAAATCTGCTTCAAACCTATGTAAACATTCACTACATATTGCCTCATTGAAAGATAAAGAAAGAAATACAGCACAAACACTGTGAATACCTTGACAATACTCTTCTCCAGAACGTAAAAACGAAAATAATACCCTCTTAAGTTGACTACGAGTAACTTCATTAGCAATAATTGGAACGGTACTAAATGCTCTATTAACATCTTCTACAATGACTCTTGTATCTTCATCAATATCATTTGAGCTAATAATTAAAGGAACACTTTTTGATCGTTCATTGTATCTTTTGTAAGCTAAATTAACATCAATACCAAGGAATAACATCCAAACAGGTAATCTTAAAAATTCAGGAACAAATGATTGTGCAACTCGTTCAACTTTATGAACTATAGTTCCAACTAAATTAGGATTCTCTGCTGCGTATCGAGATAAGAATCTAAAATAAGCATGATATAATCTATGATATCTAACTACATCTGTAACTGGACATGTACTAAATTGTTGAGTAAGTATGTTAACAAAAAATGGAAGTTTTTCAGATGAAGAAGTATTTTCTATTTGATTTCCTTCTGATTTTACATAGCCATCAAGTTCTTTATCAATGACAATTGAAGGGTTAATAATGTCTTCAACAGAAATGGAATATATTGTGAAATCATTTTGAACTTCTTCTGCTGAAACATCTCTTTCAATTGAAACAAAACGTTCAAGATTGAAAATAGGATATTTAGCCATTTCTCCATATACTTTTCCCATAATTTCAATATATTTCTTTGGAATGTCAGTATTTAATAATTTTAAATAACACATCTCATGTAATACTTCTCTTCTTGTCATAAAATATTTAGGTGCATTATAACTAAAATTTAATAGCTCAAGAAGTTCTTTATCTTGAGGTTGGATAATTGGTCTTCTTTCACTAAAAATTTTATTTTCTAATAACATAGATATTGTTGGTCGTATTGTTGGTATGGGACAAACACAAGACGTAAGTAATGGATTTAAATGGGTTTCTTTATCAAAATACAATTTATTTAATTCATCGACTTTATGTGTAAATTCTTCACAGTTATGTTGTTGACAATTTATACATTCTTTGCAATGACTAGAAAGTTCAAACAATGCCATAACCCATGAAATATATTGTTTTTTAGATGGAATAAATTGCATATGAATAATAATATATAACATTCCTAAAGAATATATATCACTTTCAACTGAACATGAATGATTTCTATTTAGTAATACTTCAGGTGCAATTGTTGGAAACTTAAACGCACATGTAAAATATTTGTTTGATTGAGATAAATGATATAAAGCATAATTACCTAATTTACCAATATTTGTGTTTGTATAATATATATTTGATGTATTAAGATATCCAACAATAATGTTATGTTGATGAAGATAGTCATAAGCTTCAATAATATCTTGTAATAATCTAATACCTTTCTTTTCGTCTAAAGTTGTTAAGATTTCAGGAAGTGTTTTTTCATATGTTTCACATAATAAATAAGTTTCATCTACCAATAAATATCTTAATATTTTTTTATTGAATTATACTTAACTTACAAACTATGTTTTGCAGGAATAATATCAAGATAATGTGATATACAATA
This sequence comes from Entamoeba histolytica HM-1:IMSS, assembly GCF_000208925.1. Classification (NCBI taxonomy): domain Eukaryota; phylum Evosea; order Mastigamoebida; family Endamoebidae; genus Entamoeba; species Entamoeba histolytica. Next base: position 33,395 of record NW_001914905.1, on the reverse strand, counting down.
ATGAGAGAGAAGTCTTAATTTTTCAAATCTACCAACGCAATTATACTGAGGATATGTAGTTTCTTTTTGTTTTTTTGGTCTGCAAGTAATCAACTGCAAACCAAGTGATGTCCCATCATTTAAAATGTCTTGATAAGAGCAAGGGATATACTCCTTATATTCTTGCATGTTTGTTTTTAACTTTTCTTTTCGAGATTTTTTTTGAGTGAAAAAGATAAACAAAAACGAATAAAAAAGAATAACAAATTATTACTTTGTTATTTAATAACAAAATTATTGTATAATAAAATGAACCTAACAAAATGTCTATGATTGAATTATTTCAAGATTGAAATTAAAAGGTATTATGGAAGATTAACATTTCATATTTGAATTCTGTAAGTCAATAGAGGATGTTGTTCCTTGTGTAAAATGATTCTGGATGTAGGCAAATTGAAAAATGGTATAGAAACTATTTCTTCAAGGTATGATGGATTTGATACTGAAGAGTATCATTTAGAGTATGTGTTTGCTTAGTTCAAACTAATAAAATTATCATCGACTAAATGATGAGACGTACTAAGACAAAAAAAATATTCAATAAATTAGACAATCTTGTATTGATAAACTTACATTTAAAGATGGAGAAGAAGAACATCTCAAACAACTTTATACAAAGTATTGGGAGTCTAAAAAAATTACAACACGTGAAGTTAACAATTCAAAAGGAATTATTTAAAAGAGAGTCATATTGATAGAGATACCAAAATTGATAGTCAAACTATTTTAAAGGTTGTACAGAAATTCTTACTTTTGGGATTTTTGGAGCTTGTCCTTAGTGTCATCACAAAACTTTAAAACGTGAGTTAATTAGAGATGTATTCTATGGCAATATCAATAACTTTAATAAATGTACTTATTATATCAAGTGACATAAAAACTGTACCAAGTATAGGTTGAGATTAGTGAAAAATTAAAAAATTTAGAGAAAAGTGGGGATGTTAAAAAGTTGGGAATTTCCAGATAATTACCCTTGTAAAACTATTTCTCTAGAATGTATAAATAAAAACCAAAAAGAAGAAAAGCTTGATGAAAAAAATGAACTTCCAGAGAAAATAGAGTTACATAGAATTTATGTTTAAAAACAAGGAAATAAAACTCATTTAAATACAAGCATAAAAGACATTCAAAAAGGTATTAAAGAACATAATGGTAATGTATGCAAATGTATTATTGAATTCTCTGTTTGTTAATCAAATCATCAAGATATAGAAGAAGCCAAAGTTAGTGGAATTAGAGATTCAAAAGAGATGATTCTAATTTGGTTTGACATTTCTTGGTTAAACTAAACCACTCATCATAATTAGATTTTTATAATGCTAAAAAGTAAAAAAAGGCATTGAAAAATATTAATGTGAAGGAATAAGTTACAAGACATTTGTTGTCAAAGAGATGTATTATAAATCAAAAGAAATAAAATGAGAGACATTTAAATCAGGAGATGGTTCTAATTTCATGAAAGTTACACAAGACAATTAGTTAGAAATAGAGATTGGTGTATATATTGTTAATGACCCAATATTTGGATAAACTGCATATAATGTAGTTCTAACAAAAATGGATTTAACTACAGGAATAAATATTCATGAACATCTTATTGAACAAAATAAATAATTATTCAAATGAAAGAAGAAACTCATGTTATTAAATGCATTGTCTAGGATTATTTCTTCATCAAAAGAAGAAAATACAGCTAGTAATGAGTTTAAAAAGAATAAACGAATATCAATTAAAGATTTAACAACAAGACATTATTATCTAATTCGTCATATTTTTGAATATGGGAAGATATTATTTTGATTGTTACAAATTAAGCTGAAAATTCATTGGAAAATTTTAAAAATTAAGGGTTTCTATTATTAGAGTTATAAAAACTAAAAAAGACATTATTGTTATTATTCTTATGCCAAACCAAGTTTTTCTTTTTATTTCTTATTGTTTAATTGGGTATTGTCTTGCACAAACTAAATATATTTGTCAAGTGAAACAAAATGATCTTGTTAATATGTTTTTTGAAGCCGAAGATGAAAATTGTTATTATAAAAAAGAAGGGAATAAAATGTATTATATTCAACTTATGAAAAATGATAAAGGAGAAATGAAGGCGTATCAAATTGAACAAACAAATTCAAATTATTGTACTGATATTATTAATAGTGATGAATATTTATTAGACCCTTTTATTCAATGCGAAAAGTCAGGATCACTTCCTAATTATGATGTAAAAGATTTTATTAGTGTTGACGATTCTTGTTCAGATGCTTCTCCAGTTTATTTAACATTTTATTATTTAGTTAATATATTAATAAATGGTAAAATATACAAAAAGACTTCTAACCAATTTATAAAAATTGGTATTAATTCTAATAGAACTGCTTCAGAAATTGAATCTTTTGAATTTAAATGTTATTCAGATATTAAAAATAGGTATTATCACAGTGTTTCAAATAAAGAAAATGTAGAAGAATATTATTATATCATTGCTAAGTCAAAAACAAATGAAATTCAAAGAATTGGGCATTCTACTAATGGTGTGTGTTATGAACAAGGAGATAAATATATTAATTTTGAGAGTTCATTTTCATTGAAAGATGGAAAATTTAAAGATATAGTAAGTCAATGTGAACATAGTGAAAGTGGTTGCAGGGATTCTTGCTCAAATAGAATTGATTATGAAAGAACTAATCCAAACACTTATCAACCACCAGAAACAAAAATTATTTATCAGTCAAGTTCTAAAAGTGAAAGTGGGAAAATAGTAGAATATATTTATGAAAATGTCTGTGCTGATTCTACAATATATAGAACTGAAGTTAGTGGATTAAATAAAATAACATTTACTGATGATTTATGTAATTCTCAACGAACAATAGCTGTTTATAGTAAATGTTATTCCCAAATGGGAAATAACTATATTGTTTGTTCACCAAATTGGGCTTATATTGGAGATGAGTCTAAGTATACAGTCTATTCAATAAATAAATGTAGTTTAATCAATAAGAATTTGTATGGAAAGGTTGTTTTTGAATCAAATAAATGGTATCTTAAAACTGGTCTTACAAGTTCTTCATGTGAAACATCTTCTTCTGAAGTAATAGTGTTACCTAACAAGCCATTGAGTGATATTCTTTCTATAGAGATATTATGCACTTCTAAAGAATCTTGCAATGAAGATAGTGATGGAATAAAAACATATTATACTGGTACAGTTGATGAATCTTCTAAATATTCTATTGAAAATGGATATTTAGTTAACAATGACCATAGTTTATATTATCAATGCAATTCTATTATTACAAAAGAATCAACATTATTTTATTTACAATGTGATGAACAAGATTCATTTGTTCATTTCTATTATTTAGAAAATGTTTTGTCATATATTAAGTACACAGCCGGTATTTGTTATAAAACATCTACTATTTCATCAGTTCAAATAACTAAAAGAGTTGAAGGAGAAGTAAAAAAAGTGAGTTATACGCTTCATGAATTTGGAAATACAAAATGTCAATCAACTCCAACATTTAATGGTTCATTAGAAATTAGTCAAATTAATACTCAAAAACCAACAGGTGATATAAAAGCAATTTCATTTGATGTAGAACAAGACCAATCAAGTTGTATTAGTAGTTATGAACCTGAAATATACACAGAATATATAGTAGGAAAATGTATTGAAAAACAGAAATATTCAAAAGAAAATAATAAATTAGTATTAAAGAAATACTCAGACAATGAATGTGAAATTGAGTTATCTACACTTTCTTCAAAAGAATGTAATACATGTTTAAAAGGAGAAACAAATATTTATGTTAATTGTTGTGTAAGTGCTTTTCCAGATGATTGTCCAAATGAATCAAATTCAAGTAAATATAAAGGAGTTATTATGATACTTTTTATTTTACTTGTATTAATCATTTAAAATAAAGTAGTGGTCAAAAGAAAAATAGTAAAATTAAATTGAAAATTAATTTAGAATATATTTCTTTCTTTTTTTTAAAAAAAAAAGTTCTATTGATTAAAAGCTTGATACAAACAAAGATCATTTCGAGGTATAGTTACAATAGGTGTTGATTCAACTAACTTACATAAATAAGAATTGACATTACAGCCATGTATTGTTAAATCTTCTTTACCCATAATAAATTTATTTTTGTAGAATATATGAATTATTCTTTCAAGTTGGAATCCACGTTTAGAACGTTTTGACATTTTTGAATCAAAGAAATATCCTTTTTCTATTAAAATATCAATCAATAAATTATGGATGAAGATTCGTTTATTTTTTTCTAATCTCCTGGTTGTTGTTTGTTTATTTTTTCCCTCAAAATGACAATCATCAAAATTTTGACGACAACGTTGTTCTGCTAATGAAGAAATGTCAATCTCCTCTTTCTCAAAAATTAAGGTTTTAATGTTTGGTAATGACATGGTAACTGTTGGTTGTCTTCTTCTTTTTTCTAAGGTAATTGCACAAAACTGATTTAAATAGCATAATAATACTGCTTGTTGAAATGCCTCATAGGATTTATTTTCTCTTTTCTTTTCAATATATTTGGGATGACTCCAGTGAATTTTTTTTTTACCATTATCAAAATATGTAAATTCAGATTCTTTAGAAACACACCGCCCAATAACTTCATCAATAGGAGCAGGGAATGACTGCATGATTTAAAATACTAAGTTCTTGTCATTCAGTTTAGTCTTACCCTTTGTTGAACAAAGGTTCACAAATAGAAAATTCTGTTCCTATCTTCTTCTTTCTTTTTCCTAATTATTCTTAGGACAGTTAATTCTTATTTTACAATTATTTTCTCTGAGATTTCATTTAATCTAATCTGTTTCATTTGAATAGAAAAATCCCGAAAAACTACTACATTTCCCTTAACAAAATATCATTTACCAAATTATTTTAAAAAATTGCTATTTTTAGTTGCGGAAGTCACCTAAAAATAAAAAACTGAGTGAAACCAGAAAAATTACTAAACCCTAAATGTATTTTTATTAGTTCCAAAAATACTTTATCAAATATATTATCATTTATTTATCTTAGGGGTAGAAGATTATACTTATTTTTTATTTTTTATTTGATCGATTGTCAAATTCACTATCAATTTGGTCGAAATATAAAAAAGTAATGTAATACCCCATTAAAAGGGAAGGATAAAATTTAAGAATTAACCAAATGTTATTTACAATTAACAGATTTTGAGATTAAAACTTTTCAATCTAAAAAAAACGAAAGATATGGTTATGAGTGGAAAGAGAGTAGTGACATTTAGTGTAGAAGAAATGACTGTTATTGTCTCATATTTCAAAGATATTTGTCTTTTTAAACAAGTAGTATTCATTAGTCGAAAATATAAACATTTTTTTGAGTATTTTAAAGTAAATCCTATTGATGACATTCGATTTTTTACACGATGTACTTCACAACAATTATTTTCAATTAATTCTTTAAGAAAAGAAGGTATGGCTCAGTACATACAAAAATATAAAATAACACTTGACCAATATTTTTTATTAACGAAAAACAATAAATATTATGATGAAATTAATACTGTTTATTTAACAAAAACTGATATGGAAAATAAAACTTATCTCCAACAATTTCAGTCTTCTTTACATTTTGTTATTGATAAAAATTCTGGGAGTGAATTGTCTCAAAAATGTATTAAACTTTGTAATTCTATTGTTGGTATTTCTGATTATGCATTTGCTTCCAGTCAAATTAATAAAATTATTCTTCCTAATACAATTCATTATATTGGTAATTCTGCTTTTATTGATTGTACTTCACTAACATCAATTTATCTTTCAAACACTTTGAAAATTATTCCAGAGATGTGTTTTTATAATTGTTGTGCTTTGAAAATGATTCAATTACCATTATCATTAATAGCTATTGGATCAAATGCTTTTTATAATTGCATTAAATTAGAAAGTATATCTGGTGAAGTACCACATCTTATTGAAATAGGACCAAGTGCTTTTTATAATTGTCATTTATTGTCTTATATTGCTATTTCCACTTCTTCATCTTTAAAACAATTACCTCAAAATCTATTCACTAACTGTAATTCATTATCATCACTTATTATTCCAAGTTCAGTTTCTTTCATATCAAATAATGCCTTTGAAAAGTGTGGTATTATTTCTTTAATTTTACCCTCTTTATTAAATTCCATTCAACCATATACTTTTTCTAATTGTTCTTCATTAGAAGAAATAATATTTCCTTCTTTAATTACGTCTATTGGTGATTTTGCTTTCAGTAATTGTATCAAGCTTAATACTATTAATTTACCTTCATCTGTTAATGTATTAGGAATTGGTACATTTTTTCATTGTATTTCTTTAACTTCTCTACAACTACCAAAAGCAATCACCTCAATAGGAAAATTATGTTTTTCTGAATGTTGTTTATTAACATCTATGTCTATTCCTTCTTCAATGTCAAAATTAAAATCTTCTACATTCCTTAATTGTGAATATATCATTCAAATAAATTTACCTTCTTTTTCTATTAAAAAAATTGGCTCATGTTGTTTTGAAAATTGTAGTGCATTACGATCATTCTTTATTCCACTAACTGTTACTTCATTAAATAAAAATGTTTTTTCAGGATGTACTTCATTAACATATGTAAATATTCCTTCAACTGTTTTAAGTCTTCCTGACCATTTGTTTGAAAATTGTTGTTTTTTAAAAAAAATTGAAATACCAACAGGTATTACTTCAATTGGTACACGTTGTTTTTTTGGATGTGCACATCTAATATCATTTCAAATCCCATTGCTTGTTCATCAATTAACTGATTATACGTTTTATGGTTGTAGTTCTTTAAAATCTATTATAATACCTACCTCAATCACTTCAATAGGTATGTATTGTTTTAGTCATTGTACTTCTCTTAGTTCAATAATAATTCCTTCTTCAATCAATCACCTATCATCAAATTGCTTTTCTAATTGTTCTTCATTAGTATCTATTTCACTTGCTCCGACTATCACATCGTTTAGTACTGATTGCTTTAAACAATGTACTAATCTCAAATCTATAGCTATTCCTTTAAAATTAAAAGAAATTCCTGATGGGTGTTTTGCTGGATGTTCTTCTCTTATAACAGTCAAAATACCTAAAGGAGTATCGTGTCATGATAACGTATTTGAAGGGTGTTTGAAAATGAAGAAAAAACGATAAACCTGAACTATTTTAATCTGCTTTTACTTATAATTAAATATTTTTTTAATAATAAAATTCATCTTCATCACTGTAACAATATTGTAGGAATTGAACTGCTTTGTCACTTCCTAATGCTTTAGCCTTTCTCCACAACACACACGCAGCATTTACATCTTTTTTTACTCCAACTCCTTTCATAAAACATACCCCAACTGTTACAATTGCGTCAACATAATTTAGTTTGCATAAACGAAATAGTATTTCAATTGCATGGTTAACATCCTGGTTTTTTAACAAATGAATAGCTAATGCATATAATGCTCGTTTATCTTCCATAATACATGCGTTACGAATTAATCTTAACCCTTCTCTTTTATTAAAGGCATAAATAAATCTTCCATACCATGACTCAGCAACCCAATACCCAGCATCAACTGCTTCTTTAATTAATGTCATTGCTTCTTCTCTATTTTCATGTTTGATCATCTTTACACAACCAACATGAAATTTAGCAAATTCATTACCTAGCTTCATAGATAATTTATACATTTCAGCTGATTTAATAGAATTTTCATCTACTCCTATTCCTTTTCTATAACACATCCCAAGATGAAACGTTGCAACAGATGACTTTCTTTGAGCCAATAAAATTTTTGTTGCAATTTCTTGGCTATCTTCTGACTTTACACCCAAATGTCCATACAACAATCCAATTGCTAAATTAACATCTGAATGTGTTTTTGAACATCTTGATAATGCATAATTCTTTGCAGCTTCATGTAAATTTTTTTGTAACCCTATACCAGTATATTGCATAAAAGCAACATTAAACCTTGAATAGGGAAGGTTTATACTATTTTGGAATAATGCACCAGCAACACAAAGGTTCTGTGGTACAAACCCAGAAATCCCCTTTAAGGCTATTACACCTAAATTATAGGTTGCATATTTATCATCACAATTATATCCTTCCATTAATAAGTTAACAGCTTTATTAGGATCACTTTGAATTAGAGCAACACCTAAGTTATTACATGCAGCAACAACATTTTTTGTTATTGCAAATTTCCAATTACTGATGGCTTTTTCAACATTACCTTCAATCATTTGTAGCACAGCAAGATTATTGCAAGCAATAACACATCCTTTGGTCATTGCTTCTACATACTTTTCTCTTGCAATGTATTTGTCTTGAACACATCCTATTCCTCTTTCTTTCATTAAACCAATATTGTTAATTGAGTTAACATCTCCATAGCGTGCTCCATATTTAAAGAGTTTATAAGCTAATTTTTCATTTTTTTCAACTAGAATACCTTGAAAATAACATGAAGCTAATTTAAAAAATGTTTCTGGACGAGTTTTATCTGTTACTAATATCCTCTTACGTTCTTCTTCCGTTCGTTGTTGTGGAGAATAAAGAATCATAGGACTTTCATAAAGGAAATTAGACATTATCGGTTCTATCCAATAACTAAATTTGTTAATACGTCTCCATGAATCAGCGTCTTCTTCTTTTCTAGGATTTTGATCAAAGATATTAAAATTTTTAAGAATGTTGATTTGAACAGAAAGAGTATAAGGGTTGTCTTCTATTATTTCTTCAACTATCGGTTCAGCTTCTTTTTTTAGTTGTCCTTCTATGGCAACATAACTACTTATTTTAAGGTCTAATTCTGGTTCAGGACTGTCAATAATTTTTTTTATTTTATTACTCTTTGCTTCATCCATAATTATAACGCGCTTACGAGGTACTTTCTTTGCATAATTCATGAAATATGAGAAATAAACTACTAAAGAAAATTGTTCTTGTAAATTACACATATCTTCTGCAGTTATTAAAGGAGGAACATTAAATGTATCCTCTGCATATTCAAGACATTGTTGTATCAATTCTACTGAAGTTAATTTATTAAGGTTCTTAAATGAATTATTTGTTGCTGGTTGAAGCCCAGTAATAAATTGATTAAAAAGTGTTCCATCTACCCAGGATAGACTGAGGTCTGTTACTTCTTTTCCTACAACACTTTGTACCATATTAAGTATTTTATCTATAGCTTCTTGAATTGAAGAGCATTTCAGTTGATATTTCAAAAACATTTTTATGAGTAAAGGAGTGACGGCTTCTGGTGCTCCTAAAGTAAATTTTTCTGCTGATATTTTATTAACCCCACCATAAACAATGTTAATAATTTGTTGGTTATAATTTATTTTATCTGCAGATGATTGTGGTAATTTTAATGGATTAGAAATATTATTATTAAGTTTATTAAATAAAATTTGTAACAACACCCCATCTTTAAATGAAGCATAAGTAATCTTTTTTTTATAACATGACTTTAATGTATAATTAAGCCAATTCGTAATAATACAGATATATGGATCTTCCATTCAATTTATGACAATTTAAAAGTTTTTATTTTCTTTATGATTTTTATTTCTTTTTATCTTATTTTGTGTTATCTATACTAACTTTTTTGGTAGTTTTTATTAATTTTCTTTATTATTCTTATACTATTCATTCTGTTTTTCTGTTTATTATTTTCCTTCATTGTATTTTTATTATTCTTTATAAAGAGTATTTCTGTTATATATAACGAATTCTACTTTAAAATACAAAAGTATTTTCATGTTAGTACTTTTCTTCTTTTTTAACATTAACGCTTCATATTAGTATATTATTAATACTAATACTGTAGTAGTTTCGTTGAATATTATTGATTAAAAATGTTAGATTATCAGTTCTTGGATGTTTTAAATTTATTCTTTTCATAACCTTTTGTGAATTTGATTATAATAAGTCATTTAAAAACTAATACATTTAAAAAATAAAATATATACTTCACTTGTTAATACTAATCCAATTTCTAAAATGAATTTATCATCCAAAAAAAGTGTAATTGATTCAATTTTAATTAAAATTACTTACTTTTTTTAATAAAAAATAAAATAAATAATTAAAATAATCCTTATCTATACAATTTATGTTATAAAATAAAATTCTAATATGTCATTGATTGTTTTTTTTTTTTGATTCTATTTAGTAATTGATGATACTATTTTTTACTTACAAAAAAATCTAGAAGAGTTTATTCCGATTTTATTGTACTAAGTCGCTTTTTTGTTGTTTTGTAGCTAACCATTGTTATTAGCAAGAAGCTAATAAATAACTTATGATAGTAGAGAGTATAATTCATATTAATATAAAAAATAAACGCTTAGACAGACTAGCATTTTTTTTAGGAAAACATTTAATTAGTATCTGAAATATTTCTATTTTGTTCGATGAAATAGTACCAAAACCAATAACTTTAAAGGATAACATTTGACAAAACATTAAATGGGGTTAAGTTATCAAGTGAGAATCATTTTCAGTGAAAGAACTTTTACTTTCACAAACATTTTCAACAAAAGAATAAAACAATTTCTATTAAAAAACAACTGATAAATCACAATAAAACTAATTTTTAATTTAAAAATAACTTTTCAAATAATAAAGAACTAAAAAGGAATAACTCCAACTCATATTTTTTTTTAAAAATTATTATTTTTAATGAAAAATTCAAAAATATGATTTAAATTTATATTTTTATCTCTTTCTTTTTCAAGAACTTTTTAGTTCAATCTTTATGCAAACACATCAATTCATTTCAGTAAAAGTTGAAAATGTTGGTTACAACCATAATATACGTGTAACAAGACATTATAGTTCTCCTGAGTCTTTATTAAAAGAAATTAATCAAAATTTTAAATTCTCATTTGATAATATAACTGAAATTACTCCATTCAAAGACATACCCAATGATTCATCAAATCCTCAAATAGATTGTCTTCCTTCTCCAACAAACCCTTCATTATAAGTTGTACTTTTTAATTTATTAATTCTCATTGTATTGAATTTTATTTTATTTTTTTTAAATTAAAAGAATAACAATAAAAAATATATATAAAAATATTTTTTTGTTATTTTTAAAATTCATTTAGAAATTCAATATAATATCAGGAAATTCTAAATTGTCTGGAAGTTGTTCCTTTTCACTTGAAACTGATATGGCAATTGTCATTGTATTGTTTTTATATTCTTCATGTTTTATATCTTTATAAATCTCTTTAAATGTTTGTTTACTTCGTTTAATTCCACTAGGAAGATATGAACAATAGAATAATGCACCGCATGCAGTAATTGAATCAACTTCAATTGGATATCTTTTTGAAATTTCTTGACAGAATTGTTCTATAGTACAGTTTCCATCAAATTCTAATTTATCCCAAATAGATACTTCAAGTCCATCACAAATTTTTGTCTTTTTCACTGCTTCTGGTTCAGTAGCATCCATATATCCTATAGCTAAATTTAAGAATGAACAATGATATGCTTCTAATGGTTTCTTTTCAATAACCTTCAATAATTCAATACATTGTAATCCAGATACTACAGCTGTAGTAGTAATCATTGCTGGTATAATTTTTCCTGCAATTAACTTTGTTTTTAAGAAATCTGCTGGTTTAATACAATAATTCTCTGCTCTTAAATTACTACATGCTGTTATAAATTCAATATGATGATTATTATCATCATCCTTTTCAAATTCTATTGGATTAACTTTTGGAATTTCTTTTCCTTTTATTTCTTCACTAAGTTGTTTAATTTCAGCTTCTGGTTCTTCTGTTTTCTTTTCTTCACTTGTATATTCTTTTAATGAATATGCATATTTAATAATTTCTTCTTTACTCAATTCATTTTTAATCCCATATATTTCTGCTCGAAGAAGTGATGCTGAAATAATAAATTCTTTTGCATATTGATTATCAATATTAAATGGATAAATATGTGGGAATCTTTTTGGTGCATGCCAAAATGGTATTCCTTCATCTGTAATTGTATTTTCTGGGAAATTAGTAATAAGTTTTTGAATCGTGTTAACAAAGTTTATATCATATTTCTCTCT
>NW_001914905.1:0-21122 GCF_000208925.1 Entamoeba histolytica HM-1:IMSS | reverse complement strand
AGTAGGTTTAACTTCTGTAACTTTTCCTCCTTTAATGTATTTACCATATTGACTTAAGTCTCCAATCTCAATTGAATATGCTGTTCTTTTAGTAATTTTAAATGTTTTTCCTCCATTTTCTGAATAATTCAATCCAGGTAATCCACTAAATTCATCAAGTTGAACTTCATTTCCAACATCTAATGTACAGAAATTTTCATCAATAAATTGAATAGTGTTTCCAACAACTTCATTAACAATATAAGTTAATGGTGTCTCACCATTTGAATCAAAAACAACAAAATTATCTCCAAAATCATTAAAGATCATTGTAAATGGTCCTCTATTAACAGCATAAACCATTTTAACATTATGTTTTCTACATAATTCATTAATATAAATAGACTGTTTTTCAGAAAGTAAATAACAAAGAACAATAATATCATAATCATTATATAATGTTTCATCTGTTAATTCTCGTTTTTCTACTCTAACAGGAACATTATTGTTTAATTCTTGGAATTGTTTATATGTTGATTCACTAATACAATGTCCAATATGTTCTTTTCTTAAAAAGAAGTTTGTTCCTAAATCAGCTAAACATGCATTTCTATTATCTAATAATCCAACTGATTTAACAGACATTAATAATACATTCTTTGTAATTTCAGCACCCATTCCATTTAATCCTGCAATTAATACTTTTGTATTCATCATTTTAATTTGAGCATCTTTTCCAATAGTAAATAATTGTCTTGACAATACGGCTTCATCAATTTGTTGTGTCATTAATGGGTTTTAATTGATTTGAAAAATTTAAGATCGACTTATGAATAATTCACGTTGAAGTTTTTAAATTCCATTTTATTTTTATTTTGTTATTATGATTGTTATTTTGTGTTTTTTTTTTAATTTTTTAATGTTTTTTTAATTTTTATTCAAAGAACTTTAAAAATTTTTGATAACAAAAAATCAGAAAAGGAAGTGAAAAAAGGAACTTAAAATGATTTTATCTTTAAAATAAAAATAACAAATGACTGTAGTTTCTACAAAGGTAGGTGAAATCAAAGCAATTATTATTGGAGAATCATCAGTTGGTAAAACATCATTATTAAATGTTTTAGAAAATGGAAAATTAGTTGGAGATATAAAAGCTACTGTTAGTATTGATTCACACACTAAAGAGGTTCAAGTTAATGGTAAGAAATTTAAATTAAGAATATATGACACAGGTTTGTTTGTGTTTTCTTTATGTTAATTTAAATAACAAATATTTATTTATTAGCTGGACAAGAACGATTTAGATCCATGGTATCTTCATATTATCGTGATGTTAATGGTATCATCATTGTATTTGATGTAACAGATAGAAAAACATTTGATCAAGTTCAATATTGGATGGATGAAATTAAAAAGAATACACAAGTATATACATATATTGTTCTTGTAGGAAATAAGTCTGATTTAGATTCAAATAGAGTTGTTACTACCACTGAAGCTCAAGAAAAAGCACAGTCATATAAAATTCCATATTATGAAACTTCTGCCACTCTTGGTACTAATGTTCAATTGTTATTCGATGAATTCTCTAAAAATACTGTTCTAGAGTGTAGTAAAAAAGGAATTCAACTTGATCCATCAGGACGTGCATCTGTTTCTCAAAAACAAGGTAATTCAGATGGAGGATGTTGTTAAAAATAAAACCATTACTTTTTTCTATATTTATTTTTTCAATTCATTTAAATAAAAACTGATTGAAATTTGAAAAAATATTATTAGAATATTAATTGTAAATGAATTTTTTTTTTAAATATTAATCTTAATTAACTTTAAATCGTCTTTTTTTGTTTGTAATACTTTCTAAAAAAGATGTATTTATTTATTTAATTGAATTGTTATTTTTCTTTTTTTATCCTTTTTTTTTTTTAATTCTCTTTTATTATTTGAAATTTTATTCTTGAAACTATTTTTAGTTTTTTATGGTTATTTTAAAATGTTAATTCTTTAAATTTGTTAATTCATATAAAAAACTGTTTGTATTTCTCTTTTGGAAATTTTAAAAGATTATTTTATTTTTATTTAATTAATTCTTTCATAATAAAACAACTCTATTATACAGTTAAATTTTTCATAACATGCTATTCACTTGGTATTGTTGTTTTTTCTCTAACTTTGACAGATAAATAGGGTTAATGAGTTTATTGAAATAACACTAAAATACCAATGCATTCTATTTATAGAAGGTTAAGTTTGTTAATTTTAATAAATATTTAATATTTTAATTATTTTTTTAATTTTTGTAATAATTTGGGATTTATCTTTCAAAATATAATTACAATTTTTCCATAATTAACAATGTATTTTAATTTTCATTCACTCATGTTATTATAAAAATATTTACCATTATAAGTTGTCCTTTTTAAATAGGTAGATAAACATTTTTTTTTTGAATATCCATAACTTTTTGCTTTGAATTATTTAGAATGAAAGAGTCATTAAAATATAACATAATAAAGTTATTTATCTGAAAGGATAATAAAGATTCAATAATACTTCAATATTGAAAATAGTCATAAAAAATTATTTTTCTCATTAAGAAGATGTTAGTTTAAAACAATATCATTAGTAAATAATATAAATTTTAAATTTAATAGAAATAACCAATGAAATGAATAAAATAAGTTTTTGTACTCTCAGTGTAAGCATTATTTAGACTTAAATGAACAAATAATAAAACATTAATTTTTTAAATTAATTGTTGAATTTCATACTGTCAGTTTTTCCTATAACTGAAAAAGACAAATTAACTATAAAAATTTAAAATGAATAGTTTATTAATAGTTTTATTATTGACATTAGTAAATTCTTTTCAATTTAATTATTTTTCACTTGAACTTCAATTAGTAAACAAATTTCCAATGTCACAATGTCCAGCAAAACACACTGTTAGTATAAGTAAAGTATATGCAGATGTATTAGCAAATGTTCCAGAAGAAGAATGGAATTATGAGAAAGTAAATATTAGTTGGGGGTCTCCACAACCATATCAAATAGTATCAAGAATTGGAAGAGGAAAGTATAGTAGTGTCTTTAAAGGAGTTATTACTGAAGGGTTATATCCATGTGCTATTAAATGTCTTAAACCAATTAAAGAAGATAGATTTAAAAGAGAAATATTAGTTTTACAACGACTAATTAATGGACCAAATATAATTCGTTTATATGATTGTGTAAAAGAAGACATAACAGGGATACCATCATTAGTAATGGAATATATTGAAAATACAAAATTTCAATTCTTTTATAAGAAATTTACACTTCAAGATATTCAGTATTATTTATATGAATTACTTAAAGCTTTAAAATATGCACATTCAAAAGGAATTATGCATAGAGACATTAAACCAGATAATATTTGTTATGATTTAAATACAAAAAAATTAAGAATTATTGATTGGGGATTAGCTGAATTTTATCATCCTGGAAAAGAATATAACGTACGAGTTGCGTCAAGATCTTATAAAGCACCAGAATTATTATTAAATATGCAACAATATGATTATTCATTAGATATGTGGGGATTTGGATGTATATTAGGTTCATTAATTTTTAAAAAAGAACCAATTTTTGAAGGGAGAGATTTTGATGATCAATTACTTCAGATAGTTCAATTATTTGGAACTAATGAATTATATATTTATATTACTAAATATAATTGTAACATAGATTCTTCTCTTCTCTTTAAACTTAAAAATTATTCTACGTCTTCATTTTCAAAATTTATTAATGAAAATAATAAAAGTTTTTGTACCACAGAAGCATTAGATTTGTTAGAAAAAGTATTAGTCTTTGATCATCAAAAAAGGCTTTCAGCAGATGAAGCAATGAATCATCCATTTTTTAAATCATTAAGAAATAATTGAATAAAACCATTTCTTATTAATATTAAACTATAAATATATTATATTTAGTTTTTATCTCACTGAATAATTTAGTTTTAGTATGAATATCTACAATGCTCAATCAAGAAAAACAGATAATCAAATAAAGGCAAAAGGATTACAAAAAGTTAAATATTATTGCCAAATGTGTCAAAAACAATGTCGTGATGCAAATGGATTTAAATGTCATTGTGAAACTGAAGGTCATAGAAGGATGATGGAATTATATGCTTCTGATCCAATGAAATACCAAAAAGATTTCTCTAATCAATTTCAAAATGGGTTTATTAGAATATTACAAACACAATATAAAAGAAAACAAGTTAATGCAAATATTATTTATAATGAATATATTCAAGATAAAAATCATATTCATATGAATTCTACGCAATGGACTTCTTTATCAGGATTTGTTAGATATTTAGAGACAAAAGGAATTGTTGAATTAGAAGAAAAAGATGAAGGACTTTTTATTAAATTAATTGAACAAGAAGATGATAATGATGAACCTTTAAATCATGAAGATGAAAAAGATGAATTAAAAGAAGTACTTGATTCAATAATAAAACAAAATAAATTGTATGGAGTAAATGAACACAATATAAATGATACAATAGTTAAAGAAAAAAAACCAATATTTAATAAATTTAATAAAAAAGAAAAGAAAATTAGCAAAACAATTGTGTTTGATGATGAAGACTTATTTAAAAAAAGTGCAAATAACCAGAAAAAAAAGAAAACACCAATTACAAATCCAAATCAAATGGGTTTTCATTAAAAGAATTTTTTATTTAACAATTTTAATGAAAGAAAAAATTTATTTTGTTTTTTATTTTATTTTTTTTTTAATAGTTTAAAATATAGTAAAAATATAATAAATAAAACCATAAAAAAAGAAACTTAAAAACATAATTAAAAAGAATGGAAATTGATTTATTAAAAACATTAGCAGTAAAAGAAAGTACTAAATATCATATTGAACAAATTAAAAATGAATTTAATAAATATGAAGAAATTGTTAAAGAAGAAAGAAAAAATAATTTTGATATTTATTATAATGATATTAAATCATTAAACGATAATGATTTGGAAAAAAGACTTCAAAAAATTTATGAAGAAAAAAAAAGATGTGTTGAATTAGCTAATTTATCTCAAAAAATTATTCAAAATTATAAAGAAATTATTAATATTCAACAAGAGTCAATAGAAAAAATTAAAGTACTCAATTTAAATGAATATTCTATCATTCAAAGAATAGAAGAAAATGTAAAAAAACGTCATGAAGATTTAATACCATTTTATCAAAAACATGAAAATTTTACTAAAACACTTCAATCAGTTGATCTTGAACAAATAGATGGAAATGAATTAAAAATTCAATTAAGTAAAAAAGATAATATCAATGATAAATATAAAAAGGATAATATTACCAATGAACAAATAGATGAATGGGATGATGTTGATCATTATTATTCTAATTGTCAACCTAAACATCAAGTAGTTATTGATATGGAAGATTCTGATAATGGTATTTCATTAAGAGTAAATAATGATTCTTCAATAGAATGGGAAGACAATTTTATTAATGCCACAAATAAAATTTATGATACACAAACCCATTCATATAAAAATACACTTAAAACAGAAGAAAATGAAAAAAAACCTTTCCCTTCATTAGATAAAAGAATTGATGAATTAAAACAAAAACAACATAAAAAAGAAATTAAACAAAATGAAATGGTTTTAATAGAGAAAATGAGCAGTAAAATATTACAAAAAATAGGATTTAAAGAAATGACAGTAATTTTTGATACTGTATATGATGGTTGGGAAAGAAAGTCATTTAATAAACATGTTATGGGAAAGAAAGATGTGATGGGAATTATTTTTAATGGGTCAAAAAAAGCATTTGGATTTGTCTTTCATTCATTAACAATAGAAGGAAAATGGCTTGATGATGAGAAAATGAAAATTTTTACTATCAACTTAAATAAACCAATTGACCTTCAGTTTTCTATTCATGAAATATTTTCTCGTAATTATGATGGAAAAAAAGTTATTTATTTTGCTTCTGAAAAAGAAAGTGATGAAAATTTATTCTTTCAAATAATCGACGTATTGTTTATACGTAAAGGAGAGAATGGACTAGGCCAACTTCAAGTCCAACAAAATATTTCAAAGTATTTCTATGGATTAGATCCAAAAGAGCTATTAGATAAAATGTGTTCATCACTTATTGGAACATTTACTCGTATTATATTTTTTGAATTAGACAAACCAATTAATTAAACATTTAGATATTATTTCATTTTGAAATATGTTATTAATACACGAATAAAAATAAGAACCATCTTAAAACATAGTGATATCAAACCGATTCTTTGTATATTCTTCTTTAAGTTTTGTTAATTCATTAATGTCTTCAATAGTCAATTCACAGTTTGAAACTGTCATATTAGTTTTATGTCCTAACTACATTGTTATTTTTTTTTAATACCACATCATTAATGAACAAAAAAAAAAACAAACAGATGCCTTTTCTGTGGCATCAAAAAACTTTTGAGCATGTGTTCTTACTTGGACTGGAGTCCTTGTTCCAACAAACTTAGAAATTAATTTTACTGGAAGACGTCTAGTAGAAGTACATCCAAGCCAAGTAATTGCTTTAATAAATTTAGTATGTTCTTCAGTTGACCAATAACGTCGTGACTGTAACATACTCTGAACAGGTTTTTCATTTGATTGTTCACTTGGACTACTATCAACCAGCACTGAATCAAAACTAGTAATTTGGTTTGTGTTTAATGTATTACATGAAAAACTCATGAGTTGTTGTTTGAGCATTTCATTCATCATTTCAAGATTATATATTTGTTGTGCTTGATCAATGAATGTAGAATATATTTGATTTTTATATTCATTAGAATTTACTTCTTCAAATGACATATATCTAATGACTGAATTTGATAATGTTTTGAGTTGAGATCTTAATCATCTATTGTCACTTCTTTGACTTGACTTTTCTTTTTCAAAACGATTCTATTTTTGGTTTCTCCTTCTTTAAACTATTTTAGGAAGTAGTAATATATCTAAAATAATTCCTTTTCTCTTAGTTAAAGTCAATTATTATATTGAACTATACATTTCTATTATTTTGTCTTTTATTTTTGACCCTTCAATACCTAAACTTGACCCTTCAACCAAAATTGATAATTCATTCTTACACATCAGATTTAACATTTTTATTGTTATGTTTTGAACTGGATATTTGAGTCTAAGATTATGAACATCAATACAACTACTATCTTTTTTTTCACTAATCAAATAATCATTAAATCTTTTAATACCAGTTTCAAGGTCAGCAAACATTAATGAGTCTTTTTGTAGTCGATTTAAATTTTCAAAAATAATTTTACATCTTAACTCTAATGTTCCATCTAACGCCCAAACAATTATTCCAAATAATTGAAGATGTTTCATTTCATTTCGAGTCCCACCAAAAAGTTTGTACAATTTTTGGCAGTCATAAAACTTTTTTTCAAGAGATTCACATGATTTTGCTCCAAAGTTATTACATTTTTTAACAATATTTTCACTTTCGTATTGAGAAATAGATAAAATATTTCCAACACCTTTAACCAACAACTCGATTGAAGATTGAATTTTAAAATGAAGAGAAAAAGACTGGTTTATTTTGATTTTTTCAAGCTCTTGCTTATGAAATAATATATAATTTGGGATTTGATAAGTTGACATAATCTCAGTAACTTTTCCAAAACGATAGACTGTGAATGGGTAATATTTAATTGCTTCAGGATCATCAAATTCAACTGTCCTTTCCAGTAACCCATAACATAATGATACTAATCCACATCTTCCTTTAAGTAAAATTAAATGAATCGTTTCAATAGTTGTGTACAATGGAAAGTCTGATGCCATACAACCTAATAACCATCTCCAAACTACTGAGGACATAACATTAATAATTGAAATTGATGGGTGTTGAAAAGTAATTAATTTTTTAATCAATTCTACATCAGCTTGAATACCAATCATGTTGTCAGTAAAATAATCATCTAATATTTTTATCAATTCTACTAATACACCATATGTCATTGACTCATCATTACTTACAAAAAGTAACGAAGCAGCAAGATGAAGTAATTGAGGAAGATAATTTCCATAACTAGCTTCTATAGATTTTAAAATTTGAATTAATTTAGTTGTCATTTCTTGTTTATTATGTGAGTTTCTAACAATTGTTCTTTGGGCATCTTTTAAAATATCTTCTTGATGAGTTATATTAATCTCAGGTAATTCTTTAGAATAGTTTTTAAGAAAACTTAAGTCAGGGGATGTAGGCAAATGTTTATTATATTTATGTACTTCAGTTCTTGTTGTTAAAACTTCTCCATATGGTGTGGTAGCGGAAAATGGGTATGGTGTTCTATATAATCTATTTCTTCTTCTTTGATTCATTTCTATTAACTTCCTACTTGTTTTATTTTTTAGTTCTCAATACCGATAAAATGTTTTATATAACATTATATAAAAATACTTAATATTAATATATTTAAACTATATAAAACAAAAAAGAACCCTAAAAAAGAAAGAACTAACCCTAAAAAAGAGCAATGTCTTCAGCAGTAAAAGCCACAGGAAAGACTCAAAAGAAACATACTGAAGCTCTTAAGAGTGTTCAAGTTTTTGGAAAGAAAAAGACAGCTATTGCAGTATGCCTTTGCAAAGAAGGAAAAGGTATGATTAGAGTTAATGGTGTTCCACTTGATCTCATTAATCCACCAGTATTAAGAATTAAAGTTTTTGAACCATTATTCATTGTTGGTAAAGAAAGTTATGCTAAATTAGACCTTAAAATTAGAGTCACTGGTGGTGGACAAGTTGCTCAAGCTTATGCTATTAGACAAGCTATTGCTAAAGCTCTTATTGCTTATAACCAAAAGTTTGTTGATGAAACTACAAAGAATGAACTTAAAGCTAAATTCCTTGAATATGATAGAACTCTCCTTGTTGCTGATCCAAGAAGATGTGAAGCTAAGAAATTCGGAGGACCAGGAGCTCGTGCTAAATACCAAAAATCATACAGATGAGCATTTTCAAATTAAGTGTGGTGGTTAATGTTGTTATTTTTTGTTTTTATAAATGTTTGTTTTTATAAAAATATATTGTTAAATAAAACAAAAAAATTAAAATAATAAAAATGAAATGGAATTAATTGTAAATAATATTATATAATGTTGAAGGAAAATGTGTTTTAATCAATACTTTTACTTAACGAAGAAACATCACGTTCTTCATATAATTCAAGAAGTTTAGAAACAACTTCACAAAATGACTTATAATTTTTTTGTTTTTGAATTTGTTTTAGTTGATTAAATACTTCAAGTGAAACACGAATTTTAGGATATTTTTGTTCAGACTTCTTTAATTCATTGTTAAGGGATTTTGGTTTTTTATTATCGGCAATTTCTTTTTCTTTTTTAATTGGAGAAATAGGATGAATTTCTATATTTTCCAACAATTCTCTTATTAATAATAATTGTTCATTATTTTGATTTAATTCATTAGGTTTATTTATTAATGGATAATCAACAAATGGATGATGAGGATAATCAATCATATTTTATTATTATTTAGTCAAAGTTCTCATTATAAAGAGACTAAATAAAGAGGAATTTCTTCATCAATAACTCCAGTTATAAACTATATTTATTAGTTTTTTATTATTTCTTTTGTTTGTATTAATTTCATATAAAAGAGCCAAACAGACAAAAACTATTTTCATATTTTAAAAATAGTAAAGAAGAGAGACTTATCTTGAATTTTTTTATTTTTGATGTTATTCAACTTTCATTTATATTTTAATTTCTTTTTTTCTTTTTTTCTTTTTTTTTTTTTTTTAATACAAATTTAGTATTTTCTAAAATCTTTAATTAATATGAATTAAAAATTTAATTAAATTATTATAATGTAATTTCTTCTTTAATTCTCTTTTTTTATAACTTTTAATATCTTTAAAAAACTATTGTATTTTTAGGTTTGGTAATTCAGTTAAATCAATCCTTGCTTTTGTAATAATAAATAATCCTTCTTTAAAATAATATTTCCTTCAGCATCTTCAAATTCTTCATCATTTGCAACATCAAATTCTGCTTCTTTTTTCATTACATCTAATTTATGAGCAAGTGCTAATGCATCTTTAATTCTACAAATATCAAAAAATTCTACAGAATTAGCTATACCAAGACATTTAAGTCCTCTTACGTGTTGAGCTTCTTGAAAATGTTTTTCATATTCTTTTCTTCCAAAATAACTTTTATTTCCACAAATTTCACATTTAAATTCTGTTCCAAGTCCATGAAGTTTATATAACCAAAATGGAATTGGTCTTCCATCATCTCCAATTGGATAGTTATCAATTCCTTTTCTTATTTCTTCATTATTTTCTAAATCTTCTTCATTTATTTCAATTTCATCTATAATATTTCCTTTAGCTATTTCATCTAATTCTTTTACTGTTCTTCCCATTTTTAAGTTTAAATTTTCTATTGTTGATTGAACTACTTTTTTCATTTCTTCATTTGTCATTAATTCTTTTATTAATAACATTGTTTCGTTAATACTTCTTTCTTCACTTTTTTTTACCATTTGAAAATGTTTTTTACTTTTGAAATGAGATTCTAAAACCGTTTCTTTTGAAAACTTTTTATCACAATACACACAAAAACAATTCTTTTTTAATACCTCTTCTTTATAATTCATGTTATTAATTTGTTCATCACTAAATTGTTTTTTAGTAATACTAATATTCATATTTATGTCAAATAATGGTTGACTTCTTTCAATAAAACTAATAAGATAGTTTAAAATATTATTTACATACTTCTTCCATTTATTACATGAACAATGATATCTTCTTTTCTGATTTTGCGGTGATTCCCATTCCCAAAACTCTCTAATATAATCAATATATTTCCAGTCGTCTTGACTAATATCTTCAACTAAATTTATCATTTCATTAAATATCACAATTAAATCAATACATTTTCCATTCATTTCTTCACCAGAAAATGGTATTGTAATTTCATAAATATCATCACTTGGTCCAACACTTTCAATAAATGAAACTGGTTTTCCTTTAAATTCATTTTTTATTTGTTCAATTCCTTGGTAAAATATTTTTAAAAGGTCAGTAGTATTTCCATTCCCACTTATCATTTGTAACTCTTCTTCTTTCTTCCCATTTTTATCTTCATATAAACTAATTAATTCTCCCGTTCTTTGATTAATTTCGTGATTGAGTTTCATAATTATATGTTCATTCTTGATTTTATCTTCTTGAAGAACTGGTTGATTCTTAATTCTTCTAACTATCTCATCTTCAAAAAGCTCAATTTCTTCATGTAGTTGTCGTGTCCTTTCCAATAAACTCATGATAAGTGAATTATGATTCATAGTTTTCTTTTTAATAATTTCATTATTTTAGTTATTTAAAACAAATAACAATTTTTAATTTCTTTTTACTTTTTTTTCAACACATTAAATTTATTAAAGAATTTTAAGATGATTAAAGAAAGAAAAATAGAAATTAAAAAAACTTAAAAAATAATAAAAAAAGAACTATAAAAAAATAAAAGGATGATTGGACTTCTTCTTTTTATAACATTTACAAGTACAAATGCTTACAGATTTATAGTACCAAATAGAGCACAGGAATGTGTATATTCTGAGATTAAAGACATTGAAAAAGTTATTGTTGAAATTGGAGTTATTTCAGGAGGTAATAAAGATATTGCATTTACAGTTACAGATCCATCTGGTTCTAATATATATTCAATTGTTTATGAGGAAGGTAAATACAATAATTATATTTATATCAATACTAAAACACCAGGTGTTTATTCATTCTGTTTTGATAATACAATGAGTCTTTATACTTCTAAATTAGTTGAATTCAAATTACAACTTGAACAAATTCAACCAGCAACAGAACAAGAAGTGAAGTCAATTAAAACTAAACTTCAACAAGTCTCAACATATTTAAATGATGCTAAAAATGATCAACGAAGATTAAGAATTCGAGAAAATCGTAATAGGCAAAGTTTGTTTTTTAATCACTTTTCAATGATTGAATCATATCAATTAATTTTCTTTTAGCTGGTGATGCTACTAATTTAAGAACCACTATTCTTTTCTTAATTGGTTGTTTCGTAATTATGGCAATGGGATGTTTCCAAGTTTGGTATATTAAGAGACAATTTAAGAGAGGTAGATAAATTACTTTTGAATTTCTTCATCATTTTTGTTTTTTATAACACTTTTAATTTAATTTTTTTTTGTTATTTATTAAGTAAAAGAAATAAACTAAAATTTATAATAAAATAATTAAAAAAAATAATAAAAGTAAAGAAAAGAAAGATGGAACCCTTAAAAAAGAAACTGGAAAAATAAAATAACCCTTGTGGCAATAGAAATGGCAGCCAAGAAGTCTGATGTTATGAGAAAGATTAAGATCGATAAACTTGTCCTTAATATTTCAGTTGGTGAGTCTGGAGATAGATTAACTCGTGCTGCTAAAGTCCTTGAAACTTTAACTGGACAAACCCCAGTTCTTTCTGAAGCCAGATACACTGTCCGTGCTTTCTCTATTAGAAGAAATGATCAAATTGCATGCCACGTTACAGTTAGAGGAGCTAAGGCTGCAGAAATCCTTGAAAAAGGATTGAAAGTCAAGGAATTTGAACTTAAAGCCAACAATTTCTCAGCTACTGGTAATTTTGGATTTGGTATTGAAGAACATATTGATCTTGGATTAAAATATGATCCACAAGTTGGAATTTATGGTATGGATTTCTTTGTTGTTCTTGCTAGACCAGGATTTAGAGTTTCTAGAAGAAAGAGAATGCAAGACAAAATTGGTAGAGACCATCTCTTGACTAAAGAAGATGCTATTAACTGGTTCAAAGAAACTTATGAAGGAATCGTTCTTAACAAATAATTGATTTGCACGGTACTTCGTTAGAATAAATAAAAATATTTGTTATTTTTTTAATATTTAAAACCAAAAAATAATTAATAAAAAAGGAAAGAAAAAAGAAATCAATCAAATCAAATTCAATTAATTGGTTTTACGAATTAACAAGTAAACTTGATCTTTCATATTATATGCAGAAAGTTTTTCTGGTTTACCATAAAGCATTAGTAATAAACCACCAAAAGAAGCGATAACAGATAAATTGTCATCATTTTTATTTTCAACAAATTTAAATACCATCCCACTCATTACATAATCAAAATCATCCATTTTAGTATTTTTACCAAAATTATCAGAATAACCTTGATGAATATCCATTGGACTTCCATCACGATTTAATGTTTTTGTTAAATCAAGTTTAATACGATCATGTCTATTTATGACTTTTATTTCTTATTTAAATGTAAAAATTATATCTTTGAAATAACAAACTCTTCTAATGGAAATAAGTCAGTATTTATATCAACAAATACAGTTAAATCTTCACCTTCTAATTTAAATCGTGAAACTCCTTCAAATATCTTTCCGCCAATGTCTTTTGCAATTACTTTGAATGTTCCACTTACTTCAACCATCTGTCTTTATTCATCTTTTTTCTCTTTTTCAAAACCCTCTTTTTTATTTTTATTTTTTTTTTCTATTTTTTTTTTCTTTAAATGAATGATTCTTTAATTTTTATTGATACAAGTAAATGTCTTTCAAGTATTTATTTTAACTTTGTTCTCATTATAAAAGAAATGCTTATAACATACTTAATTTTTAAGTGATATAGAGTTGATATGAGGTATAAAGTATATTGGATATATTAGGTTAATAAGGGATAGGTTTAACTTTAAAATTGAATTAATAAGAAATTATAAATGAATTTATAAGGATCTAAGTTCTAGTATTATCATTTTTATTACAATGGATATAGATATATTAATTGCAATGTCAACAGATGATTCAACTAGATTACGTTTAGAACAAATTAGAGAACAATACAACTCTATTGTTCCTATAGTAAATAATGAGTATGTTTCTTTTTGTACTAATGTTTTTACTGACTCAATCGATTCAGAAACACCTGACCAAATGAATCATCACTTAAGTGATATTTCATTTTTAAGAAGAAAAAAACAAGAGAGTGTCGCAGCTATTTCTAAGTTATTAGACCGTTTTGGTAGCTTTAATGAAATGAAAGTAAATGACACAGAACAGCTAAAAGTTCTTGATGATATGGAACGAAGGATTAGAGATCGGCTTAATAATCCTATTACTAGAGGGTATCAACCTAATCCCTATGAACAACAAAATCCTTCTTCATATCCTTCTGTATATCCTCAAGACATATATCAACAAGGAACGTATACAGCACAAGATAATGTTTATGAATCAAAACCAATTAAACGATATGATGAAATAGGAGAATATCAACCTCGCCATATAAAAATGGCAAAAACAGTTGATAGTGAGAGACCAATAACAGACCCATTAGTAAATAATGCTATGTCAAAGATTTTTAAAAGAGTAAAAAAATCTACAGTTAAATGTATATTTGATTCTGATGTAGATGGATGGGATCGTGTTGCTTTTACTGATATTATATCAGGTTTTTCTAGTGTTATGATTATAGTTTCACCTGTAGATGATAGAGTTTTTGGATGTTATATTGACACAGAAATCCATCCACATGGATGGAATGGTGGAGAATGTAGTTTTTTATGTGCATTACATGGAAATGACTTCTTTTGGGTTCATGGATATAATAAAGGAGTTCCTAAAGATGTTGACCTTTTAAAAATTGGTGAACCAAATGAAGATGTTTTCTTTTATTTTACTAAGTATATTTCTTTCCAAGCCAATAAAGGATTGAAAAAAAGTCATTTTGATGCAAAAATTTTAGAAATTGTACAACCTAAACCAGGAACATTTATTGGTGATGGTATTACCAAATATTTTGAGTTACGAAAGTTCATTGTTTTACATTTCTCTTGATTGAATTTTCATTTCTTTCATTTTGGGCTTTTTTCTCTTAATTTTTTTTTTTTTTGTTTTTTTTTTAATAACTTTTTTTTTATTTTTTGATTCAATTATTTTTTAGCTATAAGATGGAATTGTATCTTCTTTAATTACAAATACCAGTAAATTAAAGTGGTAAGATAATAGTTATTTTAATTCTTTTATTCTTTGTTTGATATGTTATTTTTTGATACAATAACAAAGATATTTCTGATTTATTATGTAATTGAAGTATAATATGATAGGTATGAATATCATTTATTTGTTTTTAGTATAAACGTTTTGTTAATACATTACAATGTACCATGATATTCATACAATATCTTTTTGTTAAAGAGTTTGTTGTCAATAAGTTTAATTTAAAAGATTTTTTGATGACAATAATAAACCTTACTATTTGATGATTTATTAGGTATAGTATTAGAATGTTTCTTTTTTCATGGACATTGATGGTTTAATTGTATGTTTCTTTTATTATAAAATTTGAACAATTGGCTTTAATTATTGAAACTTTACATTTTAAAAAATCAAACTTTTTTGGTTAGTTTTTATCATTATTTCTCTAGGACTATGAGAGTTTTTTATAAATTTTTGTTTCTTAAGATATTGAGATAAATTATTTATTTAATAAGACATTGTTAATTGAATAAGAATATTTCAAGATTGTTTTGATTAATTATTTTACTTTGTAAGAGTGTTTTAGGTTATTTAATAATTTTTTTAACGTTATGTACATATTCGTTTAACATTAATTACTTAATAATAGTTGAAATTTGTTTTTAGAGGTTTGTATATTTGATTAACTTATTTATTGTCTTAGTGAAATAATATTTGGTATAATAACAATAAAAAAATTAATACAAACTATTTTTAATGTTTGTTCTAAGAAGTATCTTTGTTTTGCGTTTTTTTTTTTAATTTGCTTCATTTTACTTAATCAATTCATTAAGTTTAATATTTGTTTAGTCAATGAATTGTATATTCAAAGTAATTAATGAATGTTTTAATTTATTTTTTATTAGTACTATTCAATAAGATTCTTATATTTTCAGTATTTCTTAATATTCTATATTTTTGAAGTTAATCATAAAGATAGATTAAAACATTATTTATACTATTTAATAAATTCCTTCATTCATTAGTTGTTTTATTTTATATAATGTGGTAATAGACAGAATCAGTTAGAGTGTTGTAACAAAAATATTAGAAATTTCCAGCTCCTCTCTTGTTTGCATTTTCTCTTGCAGCATCATAATAGTTTACTCCATTCTTTTCAAAATATTCTTTTAGGAATTTTTTTGTAACCAAATACCCTGCTGTTTTAAATAAATAAATACAGTCATCAATATCAATAGCATTATACATTAAAATATCCTCATAAATAGGTTGGTTCTTAAACCATTCTGTGATTTCTCTTTCTTCTTTGAAGCGTTTCCATTTCTTTCCATGCTTCTTCTTCGGTTTTGTTTCTTCTTTTTGTTTTTCATAATCATTGTTAATAGGACTTTCATTAACACCTTTTATTGGTGTATTAAGTTGTGTAATATGAGTAACTTCATTTTTTGTTTTATTTTTCTGTTCGTTTACATTAAATGAAGATGTTTTTGAAATTGGTTGTGATGGAATGGGACTGAGAAATGACTCTATTTCCAACTGTCTAAGTCTTCTTTCCTTTTCATTGATTAGTGAGGCTAACTCTTTATCAAACCATTCAAGTATTTCTACTTTTCTTTTGAGAAAGTCAGACTCACTTGATTTATTTACATTTTCTAATGTAATAATACATTCAGGTTGGACATCTTTTTTTTCTAAATGATTTATAATTCTTTGAGATATTACTGGTTGTTGTTCTTCATCTTCATCAAACTTATTAATATAAACGTCTTGAGATAAAAAATCATTTTTTGGATGATTAAAGATTGGGTGAAGCAGAAAAGATGATTTATTGTCAAATGTTTGAGAAGCTAACCCTTGGGTATTTTCTTTTTCTATAATAGATAATTCTTCTCTACAATATCTCTGAGAACATGCTTCTATTTCAATAAAGTCATGAACCTCTTCAAATTGCTTATTGTTTTTATTATAATATATTTTTATTCCATCATCACAAATAGTAGTTCTCTGACTAAATGGAATTTCCTCTTCTTCTACATACGTACTTTTTTCTTCAGTTATGATAACATTTTTTTGTCCATCAATATTAACATTTTCCTTTTTATCAAGTGACTGAATTGCTTCTTGTTCATCGTCTTGTATTCCAGTGACTTGTTTCATTTCATCGACTCCATAAAATGTTTTGCCTTTTCTGATATTTGATGTTAAAGGAATATCAACCAAAAGACATGTTGAATTTTCTCCTAATACTATTTCTTCTTTTTTACTTGTCTCAGGTATTTCAGTGTCGCCAAAGAGTTTGATTCCTTCTAACTTTCTCCTCTCTGGATCTATAGAACCAACACAAACAACTTCTGGAGTTTTAGAATGGCAAAATACAGGGTGGTTGAGAACAGCAGATATCCATTCTTGGTCACTCATATCATCATGTATTTCTATTTCATTGTCATCAATTATTTCAATTTCTTCAATGGCTTGGGTTTTTCTTTCATTCATAACATTTTAATTCTAAGTTTTTGTTTTAGTAAAAATAATATTCAATTATGTTATATATTACTATTTACTAAAATGATTTATTGTATTTCTAAATCTCAAATTTATATTTTATGAGATAATTGTTAATATTTTTCAATCATAAAGTTGTTACTCTATAAAATATGTTCATAGAACAATGACATTGTTTAACTTAGTTCCTTTGTTCATTCATTTTTTTGTCAATCATAACTACTTTGAATATTTGATACAGCAAAAATTTTAAAATGAATATAATAATTCGTTCTTTATAATGAGTATGAACCTTAATTATTAATTTATATTATCTTAATTTGTTTCTATCTTAATTCTTTTATTCTATAAAAGAGTTTTTATTTATGTTTAATTATAATTTTAACTTCATTTAATATAAATTATAATAATATATTTAGAAAGATACATAAGATCAACAGTATTTTAACTATGTTATATATTCAAACTGTCTGTATTATGACTATATAAGTAGTAAATACAAGAATCAAATGAACTTATTAATTTAAAATAATTTATAACTAAGACTTTATTGATGACACTTACAGTATAATGAAAATCATAAAGTTTGTATTTTTGAACAATATTCTTTTTTATGACATATTTTAATTACTTTTATTTCTTATTATCAATCCATAAGAATATATTAATTATCTCAATAAAGGATAAAACAGTATTAAAGGTTCTAACTATTAAATAATAAGACTTTTATTTATAAAAATAAAACAACTCAATTAGAAATCAATCGTCTCCCTCACTCTCATTATCTTCTTCTTCAATGTCATCATGCTCACTACCTGTTTCATTTTTATTTTCATTATTACTTTCATCTTCTTCATAATCACTATCATCATCAAAGCTATCCCAATCTTCATCTTTATCTTTTACTTGGAATTGTTTTAGTAATTCTTGTTGGTCACAATCAGGATTCTTTTCAAGTTGTCTAAAGAATGATTGTTTTTGCCTAAGACTTAACCTTTCAATTTGTACTTGTAACTCTTGATCTTCTTGACTCTCTTGTTTATCAACTTTAAAGCCACTAAAGATAAAATGAGTATTTGATATTTTATGTTAAAATAAAAAACAAACTTAACTATTTGTTTCTTTTCTCTGCACTTTGCACATATCCCTTCTTTAATAGCACATTCTTGACAAACTGTATGATAGGCATAACGTATATTTTTTTGTTTACAAATTAAACAAACACCAGGTACTTTTAGTGGCTTATATTTGTGAAACTTCTTTTTCCATTCAATTGTGTCATGACATTTTTGACATAACCCCTCATTAGGTAATGCTTTAATTTTTTTATAAACTGTACACCCTTTATAATCTTTAAATGCAGTTATATTTTGATGTTTTTGACCAAGTTTTTTGGTGTTTCCACGACGAGTTGACATATTATAATACTTTATTTTAACCCTTTTTTGTTTTTATTTTTCTCAACTTTAATTTTAGTTTATTGTTAATGTCAACTCAGCCTATCAAAGAATTAATTTCTTTATTATCTGATTTTTCAAAGTTTGTTATTTATTTAACAAATTTAATCTTGAATAATACTAATATCATCTTTAGAAAAATTAGTGATGATCTTGTTAGTTGGAACGGCACAAATCTTATGACAATAATTGAGTCATTATCTCCATCACTCATAGAAGAATTTAAACAATTGGAATTATCTAATGATGCAAATACTCAAATACAAATGGTTTATTTCTCTTTAATTATTTTTTTAATTATCTCTTATGTTATCCTTTCAACACTTGCTAACAATTTCAGATTATTCCGGAGTTGAAAACAGTTTATTCGCAATTCTTATTGACTAGTTATCAAGACACTGAAACTTATAAAACTGTACATCAACAATTATCTCTGATTATTCAAAGAATAGTTGGTATATTAGATGATAATATTGCATTGATTGATGGGTCTTTGTCTGAACTTAAACCTGTTTCCATACAACAAAAAATTGTTGATTTAACCCTTTTAGAATTAGAGACTTTATAAATGATGTTTAATTCTCAAGTTACTTCATTTTCAATATAATTCAATTGATAATTTGCAATTTTTATTTCCTGTATAAAAATAAATAAGAATATTTATTTATGTATTTACGTTTTTTATTTTTAATGATTGTTCTAACAATTTTATGAATAATATTCTTTTATTTTCATACGGCAATATTCAAATAAATCAATTCCATTAAATAATTAATAAAATCAATAAATATCAATATACTCAACCATTTAGATTTTTAAAAACCAAATAACTTTTATTTTTCTATTTATTATTATATCATTCTTTTATTTTCATTAAGACATGTTATTGGTATATAATTCTCTGCTTTTTTGCTATCTTCTTCTTTGTGTATTAGAATAGTTCTTCCTGTTAGCATTTCTATTGGAATGTTTTCTGGAGTGTCTAACCATTCATTAAACACTATAACTAATCTGCCTCTAACACTCTCTAATCTTTTCCAGTAATATCCCTGAATGCTGTCAATCACTGGTGCTTTCCATGATGGTATTCTTGTTATCACATTCTCTATGTTTTCTTTTGTGATTATTATTCTTTTCAAATTCCTTCTATTACTCTATTCAATTATCTCTTTTATTCTTACATTCTCTTTCTTTATTCTTTTTCCTCTGTTATATATCTTATTCAAAAACTCTTTTGTATCTTCTTCACTTGGTTTTTCTTGGGTACGAAAATTAGCAAAGAAAAAATGCATCTAAATAAATTACAAAAAAGAAAAAAGATGCAAAATAATTTGCATCCATAGAATTTTCCATTTATTATATTTTGCTCCTAAAAAATAAATAAAAATAAAAAAATATGATAAATATACAATCTGTATATATTTATGTTTATATTTTATTATCACTTGTAGAATTTTGTATGAAATATTAATGAAATAGATGATTTGATTATTCATATTTATTTTTATTCTTTTGTTTATATGTTATTTATCTATAGTATTTTTATATATTTATTTCTCTGTTTATATTATTTATATTATTTATATCATCTGTTTATCTCTATATTATTATATTCTTCTTATTTTATTATTTTTATGTTTATATTATTTAGATTTTCTTATTGTTATTCTTTTCTATTTGGATGTATTTGTTTATTTGAATATTCATCTTATTCATATTTTATATTATTATCATTTATATCTATTTTCATTTTATATTTATTCTCTTTTGTTTTATATTAATTTTATCTTTTATACTTTGATTTTATTATTATATCATTGACTATCATTTCTCGTTTTATTTATCATTTATTCTTATTATTCTTTTGTTTTATATTCTATCTATGTTATATATTCATATCATTTTCATTTATATTTTATCACTTATTATATGTTATAATAACATAACACATATGATTGATTATATAATAAACATCATGATGAAATTATACATATGAACAATAACATAAAAAAGAGTAAAATATTTTTCATTAATAAAATAATATTACTTATTTTACATCATTAAATTAGA
>NW_001914906.1:6653-80673 GCF_000208925.1 Entamoeba histolytica HM-1:IMSS | reverse complement strand
TTTTATATTCTTCTTTTTATACTTTCTTTTTATTCTTTTATATATTTTTATTCTTTTTATATTCTTTGTTTTTCGTTGTTTTTCTATTTCTTTCTTCTATTATTTATCAATTTTATATTCATTCATTCTTTTTATTTCTTTTTTATTAATTCTTGAGTATTGTATATTTCTTTATTATTTCATTTGTGTATTATCAAAATATATGTTTTATTGATTTTATGTTGAATAAAATATTAAATATAATCAATATTTTCATTCTTAATTATTCATTATTTATTATTAAATGTTGTGTATATTTATTATATTAAATTAATATGATGAATGAATATCAATATTATTGTTTATTTGATTTTAAAAAATAATAAATGAATATGAAATAATGAAGACAATGAAATGATAATGAAATAGAATAATCTAATATTTGAACAAATCAAATAAAGAATATATTGAATATATCATTATTGTTACATTATTATTTATTATTTCAATTATTAAATATTAATAAATTATTATTCATGAATATTTAATTGATTGATATTTTCATTTTCATTTTCATTTTATTTAATAAATGAAATATAAATAATAAATGAATGAATAATAATGTAATATATGAAATAATAAAAAGAAAAGAAAGATAAATAATAAAGAAATATGATGTATTTAATATATAATATAATTTATTATCAAATATAATAATAATATCAAATGATGAATTATTTTTATTTCAAAATATTTTGCATCAATAAAAATGTTGCTAAATATTTTGCATCATTAAATTTTGCATCATTAAATTTTGCACTTTTTTTATTTGTTTCAATAAAATTTGCATCCTTTATTTTTTTCTTTCTATTCTTCTTTTATCATCTCTTTTGTTTTATTACACTTTATCTTCTTTCTTTTTATATTCTCTCCTTTCTACTTTTATTCTTTCTTCATCATATTCTACTTCTTACTTTCTTTTTATTCTTTTATATCATTCATTCTCTTCTTTTTCAATTATTTGCTTTTTTTCGTTGCCTGATATTGTTATTATATTAAAAATGAATGATATTCTTTAAATATTATTTTCATTTTACATTCTATCATATTTCTTCACTTCTATAAAAGAATGAAATGATATTATTCATTATTTGGTATTGACATTTAATAAATAAACATAAAAACCATTTCATTCATTTTATTATTTATTATACTTTATCTCATTGACATTATTTATTCATTTTCTTTTTTGACTTTAACCTTTTTTCATCTTCTTCTATTTAATTTCCATACTTAAATGATTCAAAAGAATGTAATTTAAAATAAATAACAAATTATAAATAACAAAGAAATAAAAATACAACATAAAAATTTAATAAATCAATTAATTAAGTATTAATAGAAGTAGTTTCTATTCTTCTTGGCTCAGGAAAGACTAATCAAATCTCTGAGTTCTTCTTCTAGTATTTCTACGGAGTATGTTTAATTGAGATAAAAGCAATATTCAATGACATCAATTATGTTTTTAATTACAAGGTTTTTTAGCTTCTTTAACGATGTTAATTTCAATTTTTAATTCTTTGATTAATTTAGTACTTTCTTTATTTATTAATCCATTAATTGAAATTACTACTGGATTTATTCTGACATCTTTTAATTTTTCTATTTTCATTAGCCTATTCTTTAATTCTTTATACTTAATTCTTTTCTTCAAATACACTCAATTAATATTGTAATATTCAACATTAGTCATATCAAATATTAGACCAGTTTTATTCTTTTTATCTAATACATACATATCTGGTATTTTATTATATTATCATTCACTTTTATGCATTATTTGTTTGTTCAATATCATAGTGATGTCTTTATATTGGAACACTATTTCATATGGGGGTTTTTATTGATTATTTCATGTATATTTTCTTATTAATCAATATGATAATGCCAATATTGTCATGTTTCTCCATTTGTGATTATTATGATAAATACAAGATAGTAGAATATGTTCTACTGTAGCTATCTTGTCTTTACAAAGTGTTGAGTATTTCATTCTTTCATTTTTCATTATTTTTGATTTTCTATACCCACAAAATATTGCACCATCATTCATTTTAGTTAATTTGAGAAATGCATTTTTCTTAATATTGAATGACTTCCATGCTTTCACTGTAGTATTTTTATCTACTCCTTTTGACTCAAACTATCTTCTAAAATATCCACTAATTTGATGACACTTCCATTTTTTGATGTATTTGCCAGTCAATACTTTCATTGTGGATTATAATAATATTTACAATTAAAACCATGTCAAGACAATATTTATTTTTTGTTTTTATTTAAGGAATATAATAACAT
This sequence comes from Entamoeba histolytica HM-1:IMSS, assembly GCF_000208925.1. Taxonomy (NCBI): domain Eukaryota; phylum Evosea; order Mastigamoebida; family Endamoebidae; genus Entamoeba; species Entamoeba histolytica. Next base: position 78,336 of record NW_001914906.1, on the reverse strand, counting down.
TAAAGGATATAATTAAATACTCTTTCAATTACTTTTTAATGGTATTTATAAATTTTTTAAATAAAAAGCTAGAGAAAGGAAGAAAAAGTCATTGAAAAGAAAATTAATATCAGTTCAGTCTCAGTAAAAACTCTTTTTTCTTTTCTTTTCTCCTTCTTTCCTTTTAATTTTTTCAGTAGGTTGTTGAGTTATTGGTGTTTGTGATATAGAACTAATAGTATTTCTTTTTTCTTTATTCAATTCTGTAATTGGTATTGTCGATGTGTCAATTGAAGGTTGATTGTTAGTTGTTTGTGAAACTGTAACCCTTTTAAATTCTGAACTAATTTGTTTCTTTTTTAAATCTGATTTTATACATTTAGGTGCATCCCCTTCAATACCATATTTAATCCAGTAGTATTGATACTTATTCGCTTCTTCATATTCAACAGAACTCTTTGGAATTTCCTTTCCAGTAAGACGAAGGATATTACCAAATCCATTACCAAATTGAATTAATTTTTTTATTTCTGATACTTGATATTCAGAGGTTTTATCAATAGTACAAATATTTGATGTATTTCGTATTGTTGGAAATAACGTATGAGCTCTACCACAAGCACAACAGAGAAAACACCCATAATTTAAATCAACATAACGAAGATCAGTAGAACCACAATCAGCACAAACTCTATTTGATGGAATACTTTCTAATCCTAACATTATATTTTTTACTGTTAATCCTGCTATATCACTATCAATTCCATCAAATAAATCTAAATGAGTCTCTTCAAAATCATAACTTCCAATAAATGATTGTCTAATATAAAAAACCCATAATAATGCTAATGAAGTACAACACATGTCAAATACCGATTTAGTTTTATCATATGTGCCATAATTAATTAAAGAAATAGATGATGGAGGTATAAAAGCAACACTTGTATATTTTGTAACAAAATAATCATTTACCCTTATTCTTTTAAATGCATCTTCTTCATTTGAAAAAGTACATAAAAACCCATTCCCTAAAATCATATATTTTCCATCAGAACCAATAGGACCTTTCCACCATATATCTCTAATAGTATTTTCACTTAACTGGTTTTTATATTCTTCATAAAATGAAGGTAATGAATTATTAGAATGAGAAATTGTAAGTAAAGACTGTTCTTGTATTTGTGAAATTTGATTATCTAAATCAACAACCCAACCCATTTTTTCTTCCTCATTAAGACAAATAAAATAAATTGTTTTACCTGATTTATTAACAATAAGAAATGTAGGAGATGATTCAATTTTAATTGAGTCTAATACACAAAATGATCCAATTGGAATAACTAATTCAACCGTTAGTTGTTTTTTACTTTCACAAATTGTTTGAATAGTTTCAGTAAATATTTTTCCTTTATGTGAAGTTCCAGCACTATTAATTTTAGTTAAAATGACTGTGTCATTAAATAAAAATAAATAAACACTTCTGTATTTTGTTTTTGCTTCTGGTTCATAAATAGTTATAAGACCAAAACGAATAAATTTTCTTGAGGCATTTGGTTCTATTGGATTAATACCTTGAGAATATTTAAATTTATTTGTTAATTTACCAATTAGTTGTTGAATTTCTAATGTTCTTTTACTTTCATTCATAACTATTCCAATATCAGCTATTGCCTGTAATGAATTATTTAATGAATTATATTCAGAATGTTGAGGAGGTAATGTTTTTAGAAGTTCTTGAAGTAATAAACGATATCTTGGAATTCTTTGAACAGGAAGAATAACATAAGAATTAAAAGTGTCTAAATTATTAATTCTTCTAATTTCATTTAATGCATAATCAAATTGTTTATTTGTTTTTCTTAATTTCTCTTCATGTTCATTAATAGCATCAGTTGAATTAACATAACTACAATATGTTTTTAAAAAATGTGCTAATTTTTGAAAAACACTTCCTATTCCTTGTCCATAATAAAACACTTTTTTTTGAACTTCAAGAACACGTTGATACATCATTTTATTATATCCTAAAATTACTATAACATCTTCTTCACATTTTTTTAATATTTTATCAGTTGGATAAATAGTTAATGCGGTTTTAAGATAAAGGTCTAAAAACTGTTGTAATTTATTGACATAAACTTCTTCTGTTTTTATTAATTCTTTAACTACATTCTTTCTTTGAACCAATAATTTCATTGTTGATTTACTTGATTTTCTACTTAGAAATCCATATATTCTTCTTTGAATATTTTTAACAAGATTAATATCATATTCTTTTTCAATCCATTTCTTCTCTTTAGAACTTTCTGATTTGAATATTTGATTTTCTTCTATTTTTTGATTAATTTCATTAATTTTTTCATCGTTATTTGATTCATTTTCAGTATGTATTTTATGTTGTAATTTCTTTGGTTTTTCTGGAACTTTTGGTGGTTGAAGTAAAATCTCATCATCTTTTTGTTCAGATGTTATTTTTTGGTTTAATTCTTTTGATTCTTTAATAATAGATGATTTAATTTCTTCTTCTGTATTTGTTTCTTTAATAATTGAAAGATTTTCTGATTGAGTCTTTCTAGTTTTTGAGTACTTCTTTTTTGTTTCAATACCTTTGACTTCCTCAGTTTGACATGGTTTATTTTCTTTTTTTGGAGTAATTTGTTTTTCATGTTGAATTTCTTTTGTTTGTTCTTGTTCTTGAATATTATGTATTTTTTTAGTGAATGGTTCTGTTTCATTTTGTAAACGAGACTGGTATTGGATAACTCTATTCATTGTATTTCTTCCTAATGTTCTTCTTTTTTGAATTTTTGTTCCTGATTTTTGACCAATGAAGAATATAAGACTTAAAAACTGTTGAATTTCTCCATTGGCTAAAAGAGTTGCATCTGAACCTATTGGTTCTCCATAATTTTCTTTTATCATTTTAAGCAACACATCCATATTTTGCTGTATTTGAAAAATATTTTTTGGATTACTGTTATATCTAACTGCACTTTTATGAGTAAGTTTTTCAACTATTTTAATTAATTTTATTCCATTTTGTAATCCACTGAGAAGATCAGTTATTGGGTCATCTTCCAGTTGTTTATTGATCCATTCAATACAGTCTTTGTACTCTTCTTCTTTATAATTCATACTTTTTCAAAAAGAAAGTTTTACAATTCTTTTGGAGTTCAAAAAAAGAAACAAAAAACTAAAAATTGTGATAAACTTTACTCAAAGAATTTTCCATTCAAGATATTTAAAAAGTTATTTTGAATTTCATTTAATCTAAAAATGAAACTATTTTCGAATAAAAAAAAAATATATATATATATATAAATCAATGTAGAATTGAATTGATCAATTGATTCTTTATCATGTATCATTGTTTAGCGTAATATTATTTTTTTTTTTAATTTGTTTTGTTTACTTTTTCAAGAGAAGTAAAAAATTTAATAATAAACAAAGTAGTAAATCCAGCAAAGAGAAGACAAATTATTCCAAGAAGAATTAAAAGAGGGACATTACCAGGTAATCCTAATATTCCTTTTTTCATTGAAATAAAATAAGTAACTCCTTTATTTAATTCTTCAATATGAGTAGTACGTCCCATATAAAGTAAAGTAACATAACAAATAAATGGATTGCATTCAGTTTTATTATCAAAAAGAACACAACCATTATTATTAGTTTTAAATTGTAAATTAGATTCATCTAAGAAAGTTGTATTAGTAGAATAAAGTTTTGGTTGAAATAATGAAACTCCATAAATTGTTGGAATACTTCCAAGTGAATGAATTTTAATTTCATACATTGAATTTTTATCTAATTGAAGTGGATTAATTTGATAAATAAATGTAGTATTATATTGTTGAGTATTTTTAATTGTAATGTCAGGAATAAGTTTTTTATTTTCTTCTGCAAAACTTAATGAAATAAATGAAATAATAAATAAAAGAAAATAACAACTCATACTATCAAGTCAAATGGGTTTTATTATTTTATGTTCTTTTATTTACTTTTTTTTATTAAATTAATAAAAATTATTTAATATTCTTTTTTTTTTATTTATTTATTAATATAATTTTATTTGAAAGTTTTATGCTACAAAAATTTAAACAACATGCTTCTCCTTTAGAAATAGAATTAGCTTGTATCTTTGATGAAGAATTAAATGAACCGTTTGTTAATTAAAATGAAAGTAAATAATAACTTTTTTTTTATTAAAAATGTAGAGATTTACTTTTTGTTAAATCATTTGATGAATTAATTGCACTTTGCCAAAAACATAAACAATCAATTAAACCAAATGTTGTACGTTCTTTTTTAATAAATTATTCATCTTTTGTTTCAAATGAACTTGTTCAAGAAAGAAGTGCACTTGAATTATTAGAAGCAATAAATACACCATTAAGTTATGGTATAGTATCATTTGATACGTATTTTCCATCATTACAACCCTCTGGAATTATTGAAATAGCAGGAGAGGCAGGTGCTGGAAAGTCACAAATATGTATGCAAATAATAGTATTAGCAATATTGTGTTATAAAATACCTTGTTATTATATTTGTGATAAAAGATTTGTTTATCAAGAAAGAATTGACCAAATAGAACATTACTTTGCTCAACTCCTTGACTTTAATCCAGTTGGTGTAAACTCATTTTTACAAATACATAAAATTCAATCATTTGATGATTTTGAACAAACACTTTGTTCATTAAAAGAAACTAATGACAGTGGATTAGTTATTATTGATTGTTTTGGAACTATTTTAAAAACTTCTTTTGAAGAAAATTATAATGAACGAAGTGTTGGAATTAGTAGAACAGCAACAATACTCAATGAACTTAATGTCCAAGGGTTTGTTGTTATTACTACTAATGAAGTTGTAGATAAAATAGAACAAACAGAATCGATACCATTTGAATTTCTTGAATTGTATAGTGATTTAAAAACACTTCAAATTAGTACTGGACTTGATATAAATTGTGATGGAAGGGTAATGACAAGTTCAAGTGGAATTCAATGGGCATATTTTGTTACACATAGACTTTTTGTTTATAAGACAGAAGAGAGTCTATTTTCTGCATGGGACACATTGAGCGAAACGACACAACAAGAATTAGATGAGATTGATGATGAAATGAGATCTAATATTAAAATTAGAAAATGTGTTATTAATAAATCAAATGAGAAAGAGAAAGGAATTTGTCTTGAATATTGTATACTTCCTTCTCATGTTTGTGGAATTGAAAGAAGACAACTAAATTAATGAAATAGTCCATATGTTGTTTTTTTATGAAGTTAATTTAAATGAAAATTCATTTATTGTATTTCTTTTGTGAGTAAAAAACATTTGTTAAAGTATATCAAAATAGAATGAGGACGAAACAGAACTAATCTTCTTGTAATTTTTACAAATCATTAAAAAAGGAATGAAAAAAATCCTCCTTTTCCTTTTCGTAAAAAATAAGACAAGAGCCAAGGTACTACAGATGACGTGGGCATGACTATAAAAACAACTCTCATCAAAAAAATTATTTAGTTTTAATGAAAGTAATCATTTTACTTTTATTAACTTTTCTTATTAATATTGTTTATGGTGGTTATTGTACCCAAGAAGGTTGTAATGAAACATTGTTAGACAAATATTATTCAAGGTTTAGTCATTATAACATTAGTATTGAAGCTATGTTAAAAGAAAAAGAAGAATTTAAAAAACAATATTCACCTAATAATGAATATGGTTATAATAATACTATCGAAGAATTTGTTGCTGAAGAACTTCAAGATCGTTTAGATAATAAAATTTTCTTCGATTATACTGCTAATGGTGTATATACTAAATCACAAATGCAAAAAATATTTGAGAATTTAAATTCTAAATTTTATGCTAATGCACATTCACATAATAGTGTTTCAAGTAGAACAGATAATGCAGTTCATGAAGCTCGTCAATTAATTTTAAAAAGATTTAATGTTACATCAGCTGAATATACAGTAATTTTTACAGCTGGTGCTACTGGTGCACTTAAATTAATTGGAGAGAGTTTCCCATGGACAAATAACTCTAAATTTATGTATTTAAGACAAAACCATAACAGTGTTCTTGGTATTAGAGAATATGCTTTAGAACAAGGAGCAGAATTTAAAACAGTTACTGAAGAAGAATTAACATCTGAAGGATGTGAAAATTTATTTGATGAAAAATGTGACGGAATTCCAAAAGTACTTCGTAAACCAACATTAACAGAATACCCAACTAAAGTTTATAATTTATTTGCATTCCCTGGAACTGAGAATTTTGCAGGAGTTAAATATCCATTAGAATGGATAAATAAATTTGGAAATGAAAAAACTGGAAAGAATAATAATTGGTTAGTTTTATTAGATGCTGCTGCATATCTTAGTACTGCTAAATTAGACCTTAGAAAATATCCAGCCGATTTTGTTGTAATGTCTTTTTATAAAATTATGGGATATCCTACTGGAATTGGAGCTTTATTAGTTAAAAATGAAGTAATGGATTTAATGCAAAAGAGTTTCTTTGGAGGAGGAACTGTTGTTATGAGTGATTGTGATACTCATTTTTGTTTATTACATGAATCAGGATGTCAACGATTTGAAGATGGAACAATTAGTTTCTTATCTATTGCATCATTAAAATATGGATTCGAACAACAAGACTATTTTGGAGTACAAAATATTCAAAATCATGTTATGTCTATTGTTGATTATTTGTATGATAAATTAAGTAACTTAACACATTCAACTGGTCTCCCAGTTTTTGAGATTTATGGTAAACATGCTAAACATGACCATTCTATTCAAGGTCCAATTATTAATTTAAGTGTTAAAGATGAAAAAGGTAATTATGTTGGATATTCTATTATTGAAAAGAAATTAGATGAAGCTGGTTTCCAAGTTAGAACAGGATCTTCTTGTAATCCAGGTGCTTGTTATGGCTATTTAAATATTACTTCTGACGAAGTTAAGAAATTTAGTTTATTAAGAAATGGTTGTGGTGATGAACATGATATTATGGAAGGAAAACCATTAGGAGGTGTTCGTATTTCATTGGGATATCTTTCTACTTTTGAAGAGGCATATGCTTTTGTTGAATTCTTCAAACAAAATTTCCAACACTAAAACTAAATTTTTTTTTATTTTTTTTAAGTTTAAATTTTTAAGATTTTTTTTTTTGAAGTTTTTGATAATTTTTTTAAAATTGTAATTAGTTAAAATAAAAAATATTAAAATCAAAACAAATGGATAATTTTATACAAAATAAAATACTAAAATAGTATAAATTAATTAAAAAAAAAATAATAAAATAAAATGTTATAAAAAACGAAATATTATACCATTATAAAAAAATAAATTCTATAAAATTTGTTTCAAAACTTAAAAATGGTAAATTTTTTTTGTTAATGAGCAAAGGGATTGAGATTAATAAAGAAATTAAATTAAAATCTGAACAATGGAAAATACCAGGAAGAGCTCCACCTAGTGTTATTGCAGAACGTGGAATGACATTAAAAGAATGTGAATCAGCACATAATTTCATTTCTGAAACAATCAAAAAATTAAGTAATCTTGATAAATTAATATTTTATGATCAATACACTGATGACTTAACACCTGAATTATTATATAAATATCAAACAACAGACGTTTGTTCTTTTAGAGTAAATAAATTTATTAAAGACAATATTAAAATAATACAATGATAATAAAACAATGATTTAGTAATAGAAATGTTATACTTTAATCTTACCAAAAGAAATCAGTTATCAATGTTTAGATTGTTCTGATGGAGATCTTCATTCATTTATTCTTTGTAGTGAATGTGCAGAAGAACATAAAAAAGCTGGACACCTTCTTTTGCAACATATGAGCAATGATACAGAAATATGTCATTGCGGTGATATATTTTTAGAAAAGTCAAAGATTAAAGTATGTCATATTCATCAACATAATTCAATTCAAGTTAATGCATCTGATGAATCAAGAACTACTGAGGAAATTAATGCTATTAAAAAAAATGTTGAAGAAATATTTAATAGAATTGAAATTATGGCTCAACTCGTTATTCCAGAAATGGTTATTCAAATGTGTGATAAAATTCTTGATGTTCTTTCTAAAAGATATGAACCAGATATTAGAGTTTTTGTTTTACATATTGTCAGATGGTTAAATCGAGTTATTAGAATAAATCCAATTAGAAAAGTTATTAAAGAAGTATTTAAAACAAAGATTAAAACAAATGGTAGGTTTTTATTAACTAATTCAATCGAAGAATATCAAAAAAATAATTGTTTGTATGTAAAAAGAAGAAGTCAAACTGAGTTAATTAATACTGAAGTAACTGCACATGAAATATTTCTAAATCTTTGTATTATGAATCAACCAACAAGTTCATATGTAGCAAGGTTATTATATTTAATTTTAGATGAAGAAAATAAAAATGATTTTCTTCCAGAATATCGTAGAGCATATGCAACAGTAGCTTTTCATGGAACATATTTACCAAAACATTTAGGTATTCTATTAGATACTATTGATGTTAAAACAATCATTCCTCATATTTTAAATTTATTAATTGTTGTTATAAATGAAAAAAAACCTTTAAAGGATAGAAATGCTATGAGTCAATTTGTTTCATGGTTGTTAGCTGATGAAGATAACATTCTTGATATTATTCAAAACGAAAATAATTTGACTACATTTATTGAACTATGTGATCAACTTACTTTCTATCCAACTCCATTAGATAAAACAACTAGTTCTGTAATGAAATTATTCCACCCCATATTTATTGCCGTTATGACACGAATTCAAATTGTTTCTTTCAAAGATTCATTTCAAAGAAACAATGAAGAAGAAAGTAATTCAGAAAATGAATTAATAAAAATGCATAGAAGAGTATCTTTACTTATTGGAAAATATTTAAAAGAACATGCAGAAAATATTGTAAATACACTAAATAAAATTGTTTTTGGAAGAGACCAAGGAAAAACTCAAATGAACAGGTCTGTAATTCCATCCCATTATTATTTATTCAGTCTTATTGGATGGATTGCAAACCAACTAATGATTCAACCTATTCCAAATGAATTAACTAATGATGTATTTCAATTCCTTGAAATTGGAACTAATGAAGACATTAAAATTTATCTTCAATTCTCTTATTTGATTTATACTATATCACATGATAAAATTTATTTCACAAGTATTCTTGAACTTAAAAATAACAAAGCTCCTCAATGTGAAGTTCAAGATTATTTTGGTGAATTGACTTATCCAATTCTTTATTCTACACTAATATTTGTTTCTCATGCTTGTCTTCTTTCATTAGGTGCAAATAGATTTGTTGATTTTTTAAGAGAAATCGCTTATGTTCAAGAAGATAACCTTACTAACCAAGAACTTTGTGTAAATGCAGTAATTCTTGACTTTATTAATGTCATTTGTACATTTAGTAGATTTGGTCAAACACCAGAAGTAAATGAGACTGGTTTTCTTAATTATTATCTTTATAATATAAAACTTTGTACTCCAGCTAATTCAGTTAATAGTCAAGTCAAAGAATATATTGGAAATGCTTTACTTATGGCAGAACAAACAAATAATACTCAAAAAATTCTTACAAAGAATGCTGTCCCAATAATGAAATCAAGTATCAAAATCACTCGTCCAACAAGTAAATCTTCAAATGATAGAATGGGTTTAAAGAAATACAAAGGTGAATGGTCCAAGAAAAGTATAGACTCAAGACTTTCTATGTCTATTATGAAAACAACTTTTGAAAAATCATTTAAGAAAACTGTTTCAACTAAAGAAGAAAGTACTTTTAGTAAACACGATATTACCCAGGATGTATTAACTAATTCTGACATAACCATTTATCAATTTAGAAAAAAATGTGACAATGAACCACTTGGAATTGATCAAAGTACAGAAGTTAAGAAAGAAGAAACTACAAAAGAAGAATATCAAAAAATGATGATAAAATTACGTATGGAACAAAAAAGTATGACTGAAATCAAAATAGATCAAACTTCATTTGAATGGCCTGAAGTAGCCATTGATCCTACTAAACGAATCAACCAACCAGATTTCTTCTTTCCATTTGTCAATGCCAGTTGTTCAATTTCATTTAAAATTAATGTTATTAATAAATTCTTATTAGAACCAATTTCACAAGGAAGAAGAGAAGCATTTTTATCATTCTTAAATCCTCGTTTTACAATTGGTAATTTTTGTGTTAATCTACAATCAAGAATCAATGACTTATTGAGCGATAAAAACTTGAATAATGGACTATTATCTAAAACTAAAATGATTAACACTACAAATTATATTTTCATTTTAAGGTTTTTATGGATTTTAATTGTTCATCGTAGAGCACGTGGTATTACAACTAATGACATCTTTTTAAATCCTCATTTTGTTAAGTTACTTTGTACATGTTATGGTTATTTCTTTGCAGACATTTTTATGCTCATTCCTGAAAACAGTGTGGAAGGTCTTTTAAGAGATATCACAGAATTATTTTCTAAAGAACCTTTCATTATTCCTGTTACAATGTCAAGAACAGAAAAAGTAATTCATCCAATTAAATATTTTATAAGAGCCGTCTTAAAGAATCCTGTTTCAGCTTTCTTCTTTATAGATGAAAAGGGTCAAAAGAAAATAGCAGAAATTAATCCATTAAATACAGGAATCACTTCACTTTTTAATGAAATTGCAAATCAAGTGTTGGTTTCTAAGAAAAAAAAGTAAAAAAAAGCTATTAATTAAACATTTCTCATTATTGTTAATCTCTTTGTTTTATTACTTTTTCTAATTCTATTACAAAAATACTTTATTTAATTGGTAATTATTATTTCTAATTTTCTCTTTGTTTGTTGTAAACATAACGCAACTAACAATTGTGCACTAAACGTTGGAATTAATATAAAGTTAACAATAATCAACAATTTAATTTAATTTTACAATACATTAAGAAATTAATTAAACACATAATAAGCTTTATCCATAATGAGTAAAAAATTTTTAAGTAATTTCTCTTCTTAAAAATGTCGTCTAATATCAAAAGTCTATCAACCCAAGTTATATTACTTTGGAAAATGAAAACATAGTCTCAACTTAACTTTTTTAACACAAAAACATTTAAATTCAACACAACGTTAGTTTCTTATTGAAAATAGTCTTATTGATGATAACATTAAACCAATAAACCTATTTATTAAACAAGAAAATAAGAAGAACAAATTAATTAAAGAGAAAGAGATATCAGTAATTTGTGAGATAAATAAATCAATAATAAAGCGGATAAAATTGAATAAAGAAGAAGGAAAGGTGAGAAAACAAAAGGAATAAAAATAGCACAAGCGTTATTCATTGAATGAAGAATGATAGATGGGAAAATACCAAGATATTCAGTGAAGATACCGAAAGTATAACCGATAACCATACCATAAGACATTTGGAATAAAACATAAGTAACAGTAAATGAAGAAGTGCCGATATTAACAAAATGAATTAGACCAAACCAAATTCCTGATATGATAAAGAGATAGTTTTTAGATGTTGGAGTATAAGTTTTAATTGTGTTAAGCATACTTCGTCTTAAAGCAATTTCTTCTGTTATAACAGAGAAAAAAAGATTGTCAAGAACAACAGGAATATCTAACTCTCCATCAGTGTAAAAATTACTAAATAAATTAGAAGTGTCAATATGACAATAATATAAAATAACTCGAAGACAGAAAATACTTAAAAACCCCATTCCTGCTTTTATAAGTGTTGAAATCCATTTTCCTTTCAATGTAAAAATTTCTTGAATAAAAGTATTAAGAGTAATAACATTTCCACTCATACTATATCTGTAATACATGAAATTAATAACAACTAATGAACAAATTACTGTTTGGAAAAAATATACTTGAAGACCAAATCCTTTCATTACTATAGCTAAAATGAGATGAATGAAAAAAAATTCTAAGCAAACAATACCACACATTACAAATAATTTACTTAATTGATAATATGGTAATGTTTGGTTATTCTTAGTATCTTTGCTAAGAGTATTTAAATTGCCAGTGTTGTCAGTAGAAGTATTATTCATCTAATATTATTTTATTCTTCTTTTGAATTTTTATTTTATTTATTTCAAAACAATATTATTTAATAAAAAGAAATTAAATTTTAATATCACCAAACTGATTCTCTAATTTCTTAGCTTCTGCTTGTTTTCTTATTGCTTTGAAAAAGTCTTCTTCAATACAATAATCTCTATCATCTCTAATAGCAAACATCCCTGCTTCAGTACATACATTTCTTAAATCTGCTCCATTAAATCCTTCTGTTAATTTCCCCATTGCTTCATAATCAACTTCTTCTTGAATATTCATCTTTTTAGAATGAATTTTTAAAATTTCAATTCTTCCTTGGTCATTTGGAAGTGAAATTTCGATTTTTCTATCAAGTCTTCCTGGTCGCATTAATGCTGGATCAAGAACATCAGGTCTATTGGTTGCCATAATAATTTTAACTTTACTTATTTCATTAAACCCATCCATTTGTGCTAATAACTCCATTAATGTTCTTTGAATTTCTCTATCACTGTGTATCCCTTCTGCAATTCGTTTCCCTGCAATAGCATCTATTTCATCCATAAATATTACACATGGTTGATGTTCTCGTGCATATGCAAACATCTCTCGAATTAATCTTGCACTCTCTCCAAGATATTTATCTACAATCCCACTTGCAACAACTTTTAAAAAGTGACATTCTAAATTACTTGCAAGTGCTCTTGCAAGTAGTGTCTTTCCTGTTCCTGGTGGTCCATATAATAATACTCCTTTAGGTGCTTTAACTCCTACTCGTTCAAATAATTCGGGATTTGTCATTGGTAATTCAATTACTTCTCGTATTTCTCTCATTTGATTTCTTAATCCTCCAATATCTTCATATTTAACTTTCCCTGGACTTTCTACTGTCATCGAATATACTGCTGGGTGAACTTCTCTTGGTAAGATTTTCATTATAGTATTAGTAGACACATCAAGTGCAACTCTTGTTCCTTGTGTTATCTTTTTCTTGTCAATACAACTTCGGCATCCAACTACATAATGTGGTCCTAATGACACTTTGACAATATACTTCTCTTCACTTAAACATTTGAGTACTTCTCCAATGGACATCCCAATCGTTTGTAATGATAATAACATCTCCTCATTCCTTCCCATATTCTCTTTACTAACTTTTAACGTCTCTTTTATTTTTTCTAACGCCTCTTCTTTTGCTTGGTATGTTTTCAATTTCTGTAAATATGCTTTTAATACACTTTTTCTTTCTCCATCTATCTCCATTTCTTTTGTTTTTTCTTTATTCCTTTTGAAGTTTTTCTTTTTTCAGTTTTTGTTTTATATCTTTTTTTCTTTTTTGTTTCGTTTGTATCTTATCTATTATCATCTGCTCTTCTCTCTTCTTTAGCATTTCTTTTCTATTTGCATATGATGCATCATCACCGTATTTTATATAACAGGTGAAAAAAAAATCCAACTGAGAAAGGAAAAATCAAATCTACGTAAATTATTTTTACTTGTTTATTGGTTAATTAGTTTTGTAATACCTCAATGGGTGCTGTTTTATCCTCACAAAAATCTTTTATTTACTATTTCTAATATTCCAGTGTAAATACCCTTCATTATTATATATTACATTAACAAAAGATGCCTTCTGACTTAATGACTATTGAAAATAAAAAGTTATATCCTTGGCACAACAATTGTTAACAAAGACTTACTTTACATCAAATAAAGAATTTCTTCAAAGTGTATTAAATAAAATCATACAACATAAAATAATCTTCTTCTTGGGGGTAAAATAAGTGATTCAATGAAGAAATAAAAAACACAATAAAACAATAAACATCAGAATTACTATGTTATGTTTGTGTTATATTCTGAGAATTTAATCAATACTTTGATAAATAGTATAACTATTGCATTTATAAGGAACAGTTGAACATACCATTCGAACTTCAATTTTATCTGTTGAGAGGGTGTCTGGGTCAACAACCACATTAGTGGTTTTATTCCCTTGAACAAATTTTACTTTCTTTCCCTTAACGTCTAAATGAGGATTAAAGCAGTTCCAAGGGATGTCAGAAACTAATTCAAATCGAACGTCATTCCAATTACGATATTCCAAATATTCCCTAAACTTAGTGTTTTGTTTCATTGGAGTAGAAACACTACAACTAAATGTAGGTTGAAACATAAATACAACCCAACATGCCAAGCAGCAAAATGAGAATGAGACAATAAAGAAATTTAAAAAAGAGGTATTTAATGTTTGACTACATCCCCATAACAACAACATTAATGAGACATAAACTCCAAGATATAACTGTAAAGCTGTTCCCATTAAGAAACTAGCTGATACACAAACAAGGAATATATTTAATAAAATAAAATTCATGGTAATTGCTTGTTTAGTGAATGTTCCATTAGGTGCAAATTGATTAGATGCCCAATAACAAATACTAGCAAATACAAGAAATATCCAAATAAACGGAAAAGTTCCTTTTATTGCTACAATTGCAGAAATAAATGTTAATATCACTGCAGTTGGTACAACAAATGAACTTGGTCCAAAGGAAAAGAGATTATCTGATTTAACTTCATTAACTACTTTCATTGTATTATCTACAGCAACAGCTAAATTAATAACTGTTTCTGTTTGGATTACTTTCTTTAACTCCATTTGTAATTCTTTTAACGATTCAACAATAAAAGGTAATAATGATAATGGGTCAATAGAAAGTCTTCCATCTTCATCTTCTTTAACAGCCTCTGGAATCACCTCTTTTAATTCTTGTGCAATAAACCCAAATCTAGTTCTATCTTCATTAACGTATTTAAATGACTTACCAGTAATTTTACAAATAGTATCTAAGGCATGTGAAATTTTTTTAATATCTTTCTTACTTCTTTTGTCTGACCGTTGTAAGAAACCATTTTCAGCAAATATTTCTCCAGCAACATAAAGCCTTTTAACATTTTGTGAAATTGAATAAATTCTTATAAAGTCATTTCCTAAACTTAACAATTGTGAGGTAAAGGGAGTAACCATAATTCCATTTGAGGATTGACCAAATTGAGTGTCTAACTGAACTTGTTGAGAATTTACTGAAAGAGGTTCTACAATATTAGATTCTATATGAGGGAACATTGTTTGATTTGTTGATTGATCAGAAGAATCAATACATTTAATATTATATCCATTTTCACTTCTTGCATAAAATGAAGACTCTGGTTGAACTAAAGGGGATTGTTGGGGGTTCTGAACGTTTTGTGAAACAAAATCCACTTTATTTATTAACGTATCAGGAAGGTCATATGGTTTTCTTTTTCTAATACCATCAGCATTAGGAACATATCTTAAGTATGGAATACATAATGAACGGGCTTGTTCTTTGTCTGGTAAATTTTTATAAGACTCTGTTATATTACTAAGGTGTCGTAAGTGAATGTCCCATATATGAGACAAGCAATTATATTTAGTTTTTAATCCTTCATTACACCCTGGATATGTACATTGGTATTCTTTAAATCTAATTCGTTTGTCAGTTCCAGCTCTTTGAACATCGCTTTCCATGCTTTATTATTTAATGTTTGAAGATGAAACAATTAAATTTTTTCTTTTTTATTTGATCCTAATATTATTAATTTTAATATAAATTTTTATAATTCTTTATTGTTTTTGTTTTATGATTTTTATTTCCTACTATCCGAGCAAACAAAACAAAATGAAAAAACACCAAAATGAACTCAAAGTGTAAAATTAAATATCTTTACTTCTTTTTAGTTTGTACTTGTTTTGTAGTCTTCTTTTGTTCAGTAGCGGCTTTAGACTTTTTTGCTGATGTAGAAGTCTTTTTCTCTGTTTTAGAAGCTGCTTTAACACTAGAAGTTTTCTCTGTTTTAGTAATCTTGTCAAGAGCTTTCTTTTCTTGCTTCTTTAAATCTTTTTCGGTTTTCTTGGTGATTTCTTTTTTAAAAACTTTGCCAAGAGTCTTCATAGATTTTCTTAATGGCTTCTTAGTGACTTTTTTAGCTTCTTTCTTAGCTTCATTTCTTGATTTAACAATAATTAAATATTGGTGTTCAAGTTTTCTAATTAATCCATCGATAGCAGATCTACAAACCATCTTAATATCTTCATTAACTACACCTTCTGCTGTAGCCTCTTCAATTCTTTCAACAATCTTCTTATAATATTTATTATAAGCTTTCTTAGCTACTTTCTTGAATTTGTCTTTAGCCTTTAAGATATCACCTTCATTTTTATGGTCAATAGTCTTAACTAATTTTTCTGAGGCAATTTCAGCAGCCATCTTAGCATATTTATGAGCAAGGGCTTGAGTTTCCTTTAAGAGAAGTTTTTGATTATTTTCAATTTCTCTTCTAATATGAGAAGTTTCTTCAATACCAACTCTATGCTCTGTTCTAGTACTTCTAACTAATCTATCTCTATCAGGAAGAGCAATCTTATCAGCCATCTTCTTCATTCTTCTAAGGATGGCTCTTTTTTGTCTTCTAATTTTATCAAGGTTCTTGTGCAATTTATCAATTTGGGTTTCAATCTTCATTCTATCAGCAATACTAACAGCAAGTTTCATATCATCATATAATATATCTAATACATTCTCAATTTTTCTTTCTCTATTTTCAAGAGCTAATAAAGTTCTTTCATTTCTACGGCTGGAGGATTTAATTCTTCTCATTCTGTTTAATAATGTCTTTCCATGAATAAATGGGTTGAATAAATCTTCTTCTGCAAATGCACAGAAGCAAATAAGAGCAATAAATAAAGCTTTCATCAGCTAATAATAAAATATATTTTTATTCAGTTCATTTTTTTATTAAGTTACTTTTTGTTTTTTTTTTTATTTTTTTTAATTTGTAGCTTTCTTTGTATAGTTTATTACTAAATTATTTTATTATTTTTTATAATTTTCTTTATTCTTAAAAATCAACTAAAAAAATAAAGAAGAATTAAGAATTATTAGTTCTTATCATTAATTTTCTAACAACTTCTAACAAAAAAAAATGGTTTATTTATAAAAATAAAAATATTTAATAGAAAAAAAGAATAAAACAATGATTGAATTAATCATTTTGACTTCACTTAACAAGCGTGAATCTTTTCGCAAACAACGACTGGGTCAACATGATTTTCAATAAGCTTGACAAGTTCATCAACACCAAATGAAAGGATTTTTTCACAAAGAGTTCCAAGGAATCCACTAGCTTTACCACAAAGGTTGTCGATATATTGTCTAACAGCTTGAGCACCATCAACAGTTAAAAGGTTTTCAACAAGTTTAACTGTATCTTTACAAAGATTGCAAAGAATAGCTCCTTCTCTTGTTGCAGCAAAGGCAATAGCAAAGATTAAAACAAAGATAATAGCTCTCATAATAATTTGATTAAACAATTGATAATTTAGTTCATTTTATTAGTTTAA
The DNA here is from genome assembly GCF_000208925.1 of Entamoeba histolytica HM-1:IMSS. Taxonomy (NCBI): domain Eukaryota; phylum Evosea; order Mastigamoebida; family Endamoebidae; genus Entamoeba; species Entamoeba histolytica. Next base: position 60,826 of record NW_001914906.1, on the reverse strand, counting down.
ATACCATCATTTCACTTTTACTATTATTTCATTATTATAAAACTATCTTTTTTAAGTCATAGAACAAAATGGATTTAACTGAAAAATCAAAAATCCCAGAAAATTCTTTTTTTACGAATCAATTAGAACATATTCCTTCCTTCCAATTATTTTTTCTATTCTTTTTCAATGTAAATTAAAATTTATTAACTACTAAATCTTTGTTAATTTAAAATCTTATTTCATAATTTTTTTGAATATAATGTTTTTTGAAAAAAAAAGTAATAAAAGTAATGTTTGATTGTAAATTTATGAGATAAACCACATACTATTAAAAACATTGTTTTAACGAGAACTCTTTTTCATAAAACGTTATTTTCTTTTATTTTATTTTTTTTTAAAATCAACATTTAGTTTTTCTTTTATTCAATATGAGTTATTGTGTTAGTTATATTAAATAAATTGCTAATCCAAAAACAATATTAAAAACACTTATTATCAATTAAGATAAAAAGAATAATTAAGAAACTAAAATAAAGTCTTCAAACTAGAAATATACTTTAAACGATTTATTTTATTTAAGTAAATTAGAAGAAACAAATAAAATATTTTCATTATGTAGACTCTCTCATACAAGTACCTAAAAAATGATTATTCATGAAAAAGAATTATTGTTTTAAACTTTTAGTTTTTTCATCGAAGTGTTATATTTAACATTATTTCAAAAAGAATTTTGTATTTAATAAATTATTCATTTATAGAAGAAGTAATGACAATTTCTGTTGAACGAAGTTCATCATTATGAGGAACAAATAGTCCAAATGTTATTAATTCTTTTATTAAAGTTTTTATCTCATCAGGTGATTTATCAGGAAAGAGTGATAGACAATTTTCTACAGAAATAATACCTTTTCTATTAACATTGTTTAATATCACTCTATAATCTGTAAATATTTGTTGTTCTTTAGGTTTACCATCTTCACAATGACGAATTATATCAAATAAAGAAAAAGAGTTAAAATCAATTTTAGTTGAAACACAACAACATTCAACTTTTGATTGATAATTTGATTGGAAAGTTTTAATTGTACCTATTGTTATTGAAATATAATCTAATAATAATTTAAATGTTTCAGAAGATGGAGATGAATTAATTGTATTTATAATATTTTTTAATTCATCATCAGCATCTTCAGGAATATTAATTTTATTGAAATGTGAAGGAAAATTAAAATTAAATAAGGGTTGTGCAATATCAGAAATATTAAGAAGTGAAGTGTATGGTGGTAATAATTTATGAAATTGAATTTGTGATAATGTTTGAATTGAGAATAATAGTCGAGTAAATATAACAGATAAAAAGTCATAAGTTTGTTCAATCCCCAATTTAACTTTTTCATCTGCTTCAGATATTCCGTCAAGAAACTGAGGTATTATTAGTGAAGGATTTGTAAATATCACTGAATGTTCTATGTGTCTAATTATAAATTGAATGAATAAATTGTATGAATGATGAAAATCTCTATATAACATAATATTATATGATATTATTGATGGATGAATCAATGGCAATTTACCAATGATAGTTTCTTTTAATTGTATATATTCAAAATGATTAATTAACTGTGTTGTACTTGTTGAAATAGTTGCTATTTTAATCATTGGATAATCATGTCCAAGCAAATATCGATCACACTCAACTGTTGTATTTCCAACTATAAACACTACTAATTTCTTTCTTAATGATTCTGCAATTCTCCAAACAGTTTCAATATATTTTTCTTGTTCAGGTAATTCAATTATAATAACAATATTGTCAGTTGATTCAAATGTGTCTTCAATGTTAATATTACGCCATAACCTTCCATAACTTAATAATGTTGTTCTAATACTTGATATGTAATCATAATTTGTTATTGTCATTCCAACAATGGAAATAATATTAACACAAAACTCTTGTATGTTGTTTAAACATCCATCTATTTGTTTAACTAATCCTTTAACTAACTCATTAAAAGGAGTCATTCTATCTTGATAATACTCATCATATAAATATTGTATAAATTTATTTCTAATAATTTGACTTTCTTCAGTTAAAAGAAAATTCGTTTTTTCTTTCATTCGTTCACTTCTTAATTTACATTCAACTGACTTCAAAATATCACATGGAATAATTCTATCGTCATCATCAAAGAAAATTTCATCATCTTCTTGTTCATTAAAAATAATACTTTCTTCAGGTTTTTTATCTGAGACTTCATCATCATCGACAAATAAAACTGAATCTTCGCTTTCTTCCTGTTTATTTTTTTTCTGTTCTTTCATTTCATTTTTTTCATCATCACTTAGTCCTTCCGTCCTTTCTTTTTGAATTAATAACTGTCCATCTCTCGACCCAAATCCTTTCTTCCGAGGTTTACCAAGTTCCTTGAAGATGTTAGTCTTATCCATTTAAAAAAAAATAAAATGACACAATTTGGAGTTTTTTGTTCTTGTTTTTTTTTCTAAAATAATAATTTAATTAAGACTTACAAATAATCTTATCATATAAGAAATTATTTTATTCTTGAAAACTCTTTGTGATTCTTAACCATTTATTATAATGTGACTATTTATCAACAACAGTTTCATCTCAATTTTTTATATTACTTGTTTCATATTATTATATTTGACTCTATTACTCATAATACCATATACTTCATCTATCAATAGAACCAAAATGAATTATTAATAAGATATTGTAAAAAAAGAAATTTTCATTTGGTAATGATTAGAAGATAATAAAAAATAATGATATTATAATGTAATAATAACTATTGAATACTTATTTTGACTACTTAATTAAAGTTAAATCTACTCTTAATAAACTAGATATTGTATTTCTATCTAGATATAAAAAAAATATAATCTACACTTTATTTAATTTAAAAGTACTATTCATTAATACAAAATGTATAATAAATAACAAATAATTGTTAGTAATAAGTATTTACTGTTTTATTTGAATAAAACATACTGACAAGATAAATTAAAAATATGTTCTATTTTTCTCAGAATATGTTAAATAAAATACAACAAAAACAATAAACCAAATAATATGACTATTCATTTCTGCTTATTACAACATTTTATTTATTATCTATCATAATATCTCACAAGAAAATTCTATATAACATGATATACCCTGAAATTATTTTATTTTTCTGAAACAAATAAACAAAGTCAGTCTTTCAAAAAAGAATAGATAAAGCTAAAAACCAAATGAATAAAAGAAATTAAAACGAACTTTTGATAATCTTTTGATTCAGCAAATTTATTTTGATACTAAAAGAGTAGATGATTATTTGATAATAACTCAATAATTTAAATTCCAACAACAAGAAATTCAACGTAAATACTTATTATTTAACTTATCAATTATTATGAACGACCTAAGTAAGACTTAATTAAAAAAAATTAAATAAACACTCGCTGGACATTTAATAATGTTATTTAAACAGAAAAACCCTTTAAGTGAAAATAAAAAATACAAAGAATAGTGATTTTCTATTTAATAATAAATGTTCTTAAATAAATTACTACGAGGATGAACGTAAATTAATTAAAACTTGTTACCACATTCACTACAGAACTTTCCTCCATTATTCTTGGCACCACAACTTGGACAGAACTTTGGAAGATCAGATGGAGCAGGTTCTGATCTGACTGGAGCATTTCTCATTTGTTCAGCCTCTTCTTGGGCAGCAACCTCAGCAATTCTACCACCAACAACAGTAGAATTATCAACCTCTCCTTTTCCTCCACCATAACCAGTATATGAAGTAAGAACATTTCCTGGTTGGAATCCTTTAAGTCCTTGTTTTTGTGCATGACAATTAACACAATAAGGCATGCCATCAGACTCACGAGCTTTAGAAATTTCAAGTGTCTTATGGCATGAAGTACATTTGAAGCAACCAATTTTATGATAATCCTTACCAGCGAAAGTTAATCTTTCGTTGAAATAAACACGCTTATGACAAGTTGGGCAGATTGGTGTTCCTGACATTGTTTTTTTCAGTTCAAACTATCTAACTTTTTTTACTTGACGCTTATGACGTAAGCAAGTTTGTTTTCTTTATTATTTAGAGTTTGTTTATCTCATAATTAAATCATCCTTGTTATTTAAGTTCTTAAATTATTTTATTCAGGAGCAAAAATAAACTTTTTTCTTGAAAAATACAACTTTATTATTCTGTTTTTGTTACTATTCTTCAACACTCAAAACTGGTAAGTTAAATGAGTCATTCAATAGTTGCTCTAACTCTTTTAAAGACAATACCTCTAACTCTAATTTACATTGGACTTTTATCAAAAAATTCACGGCTTCTATAATTTGTGGTTCAAATACCTTTGATTTCAGACGTACTAACTAACTGGATAAATTATTTGTGAGATTATTTTAATTAACATAACAAACCTTCTTCTGATCAATTAAGGAAAGTGGGATTTTTGAAGAGGATGGAATATTGTTAATAGACTGCTGAATGTAATTAAAAAATAATAACCGAATTGGTGATAGAATAGGATATTCTCTGTCTAGCCTAATGTAATTATTAAAAATATCTAGTCCGAAAGGATCAAAATCAACCATACAACATAATTTAATTTGTTGATTCGAAGAGATTAATAAATTAATGAAGTACTTGGTTGCAGAGTCAGGAAAGCCACATGCAGTAATAATAAGAATATTATTTTTATTCATAGAGAACCAACTTGTTTTTATAATTTGACTGAAGACAGTATATTTTTCTACTATCAAAATGTGGGTAGCTGTAGTTTTTATTTGAGTATTTTTCATGGTTGAAATTAAAGGAATTACTGTTTCTTTCTCTGGTGTTATTTGTGTAGTTTTCGTCTCTCTGACCATTGTTATATTGCCGCAAAAAAAAGATTTTTGAGCTGCAACGATGTGAAAATCTTCTTTAGGTAAATGAAATACCTTTTCAGACAATTTTTTTACAATTTCATCAACAACTCTTTGATGTTTAAAGAGATTTTTATCTAAATAATAGATATGTCTCTTCGTTACAGAAATGTTTAGAAGAGTTGCTTCTTGTATAACTTTTAATACCATAAAAACTTGAGCAATTTTTATTAATGAATGATCTCGAATAAACATAGATGTTCCAACAAATTTTTTGTTTGTTGTGATACAATTTAAACTTGATATAAATTCAAGGAGGAAGGTTTGTATTTTATCCAACACAAATTGGTTGATATTTCCATTAATGAAAGTCTGTTTAGGAGAGTTAATAGTATATTTATTCTTAGAAGGTTTCATATAAGAATTGTTTTTTTTTTTGAAACAACCAAATAAAAGGAGTTATCTTTTCATTCTAGGAGATACAATCTTCGTTTTAATTTTTAATTAATCAAAGTTTGATAAAAACTATTAGAAACTATTGATATAAGATTTTCACCCAAAAAAATCTAAAAAGGTATTGAATAAGAAAGTAATCTTTGAAGAGAAATAAGAAATGAAGAATAAACATAAAAGAGTGAAGAACCGATTTTATTACTATTAGTTTTTAGTCATTTTCTTAAGAGTGTAACACATCCAATCTAAACCTTCGAAAAGACCATCACCTGTATAAGCAGAACATGGGAAAATTTGGCAACGTAACTTTTGAGTTTCAGTAAGACCAAGTTTTTCGTTGAAAGTAGTTTGATCAAACTCTTTTTTATCTGTTTTATTAACATATATTAAAAATGGCATACCTTTTAATTCTGAATCAGCAAGCATATTTAATAAAGCATTTTTAGATTCATCAAAACGGTCTTCATCAGTATTATCAAAAACAAAAGCAATACACTTAACATTTGGATAATATGATTTCCAAAGACCTCTGAATTTAGCAGCTCCTGAAACATCCCAAAAAAGCCATTCAAAAGTTTTATATTTTAAGGTTGGATTTAAATAACCAATAGTTGGTTTAGTTTGGATAGTTTTGGGGTCTTGACCTTGCATCTTAAGTAACATTGATGTCTTTCCAGCACCATCAAGCCCACAAATTAAAATATTCATTTGTTTCTTTTTGAAAAGAAATGATAAGAATGACATTCAGTTATAACTTTAAGTGATATATTTTAAGATTGAAACATTTTTAGATGTGTAGCTATTTTGAGGGGTATTTCTCGTTCATAGATTTTTTATCTTTTTTTTCTTTCTCCTTTTCATATTTTTTTTGTTTTTTGTATTTATGTTATTCTTTGTTTATAAGTCAATTTTTATTTTAAATCAAAGTTATAAACTTGATTTACAACATTGGTTCATTCTGAAGAGTTTTTTTAAAGTTCAAATAACAAAAATTTATTTTATTTTTGTTTTAATAAAAATATCAAAAAATAAAAAATTTATTTTTAGAAATGAACTTAAAAAAAAAAATAAAGAATGTCTGTTGGAAATGATGGTTTGTTCAGGTTTCTTATCAAAAGAGATAATTTCTTCATCTGTCTAACCAGTTAGATTCAAAACTAAAAATTGAAGAAGAAATAAAACAAGAAATAAGTTTAAATGAAAAGATAGAAAGTGATAATAATTCAAATAAACAAGATGAAGAACAAACAACACAATCAACACCTAGTACTCCAAAACAGTCAGGGGTTTCTTTGAAAGAACTTATTGCACAACAACATCAACAACAAAAGAAAAAAGAAGTTGTAATGGCAAGTATTTTTATTCAAAGGAAAATTAGTGAAAGTGCTGAAGAACCAAAACGAACTATTAGTTGTGACTACTCACCAGAAACAAAGGAAAAACACTCTCGACTGAGAGTAGAAGAATTTTTTAGAACAATACTTCATTCTAATAATCCGTGCCATAAACTCGATATTCCTAAATACTTAATGTTACCAATTCCATCTAATGTTTTAATGGAATCAATTATTATTCCACAAGACACATCAAAAATTAGATTACTTGGGACTGCTTATGCTGCTCACTCAAATAGTTATGCAACTATTTTCACACGGGTATACTCAACACATCGAATTATTCTTGTTGCAGATCCAGTTCATACAATTAATGCTGATTATGCTTCACAACAATTTGCAAGTTTATTCTTTAAATGTTATGAAACTCAATTCTCTTCAATTATATCAGCTACAAACACAGTTGAAGCATTAGTAGAGACTATGACTGATATTGATATTGTGTTTTCAAAAAATAAACTTGTTCCTGTCAACTTTACTCTTTTGATTATTTTTAATGAAGATTGTGGTTTTGGTGAAAGTAAATCATCGGTTTTGTCATTAGTTGTTGGTGATTTTAATGTATTTAAATTAAATAAAACAACAGGAGTCAAAAAGATTTGTGAAGAAGGGAATTATAGAATTGGAGAAAATACAAAAGATGATGCAAAAGTATATTTTGATTGGTCTTATTTCAACAATGATGATGCTCTTATTATTACAACAACAAAAGAGTTCCAAGGTGTTGAAAATCCAGAAAAATTTTTAATGGAAAAATTTGAGTCAACTGGAGTTCTTGATAGTATTATTAAAGAAACTTCTACCGTCGCTGTTGCTTTTTCTTTAAATATAGATTTGTGGCATGTCCATTCTTTTATGGGAAGACCAAAGAAAGAGTGGTTGAAACCACAAATGATTAAAGCATAAATCAACACAATTAGATTACATTGATTTTGGTTTAAATAAAGTAACATATTATATTTAAAAAAAATATATATATATATATTTAAAAGAATTCTGATTAATCTAGCGGTTAATATTTAATTTAACCATTATAATAACTCTTTAAAAATAAATGTATTATCCAATTGAACTTAACTTTAAGCGTTTTTTTAATTTCATAATGAGATAATTAATCAATTTAAATAAAATCAAATACTCAAAATAATATGAGACGTTGAATATAACATTACTTATTTTACGTAGAAAGTTCGATATTATCTTAAACAATTTTTGATCCTCTTGAAAAGAATAAGAACTGTAAAAATTAATTATTTCATATGAAAAACATTGTTCTTATTATTTTGTATATACTTATTTGTTATGGAAAACTTATTCAAGTTAATTTAGAAAAAGGGAATGAAACATTAGATAGTTATATTGCTTATATTGGATATAATGAAATATCAGAACAAAGACATAACTTACCAGTTTATTGGAATAGAAGAAACCCTACAGAACTTCATTGGGACTCAACTCTTTCTACAATTCAAAATCGTACTGCAACATTAAGAATTAAAACAGTTCCAAAAAGACCACAAATTGTTGATATGAGAGAAACTATTTGGTTATTACATGATCAAGAGTTATATCTTTATAGTCTTGTTTCTGAAACACCAACAATTTATCTTAACTCTACTTATAGTGGTCAATTTGATGAATATGCACCTTTAGTATTTCAACACTTTGAAAAAGATAATATTCAAACAGATACATTAATTACTTGTCTAAATGGTAAATTAGTTGGTATTAAAGTAGAAACATTAACTCCTAAAATTACTACTGAATATGATTGTGGAGAATATATTAGTGCTGGAAGTCAAATGGTTGTTGTAAAAAAAGGTCAAAGTATTAAATTATATCAATTTGATGCTTCACAAGATGAATATTATATTTGGGGAACAATTAATTATTATAAAGATATATTAATTAATGGTATTGATACATCAGAAACATTTCAATATGACGCTGTAAGGATAAATAGATATAATATATTATATTGTATTTTATCTGATAAAAACAAAATTGTTTCATTTGATCCAAATTCTAAATATTCAAAAGAAGAAATTCTTTCAAATGTTCCATTTTATTCAGATAATGTTACTGAATATATTCAACCATTAAGTCAACAACCATTTGATAATATTGGATCTTATGGACAAATAATTGTTGTTGGAACACCAGGATATTCAATAAATAATAAAATACATTGTGGAGGAGCATATGTATTTTTTGATAATTATTTTGATTATGGATATGAACCAAGATTTGTTGAAGTAATGAAAATTTCTGGAAATTATGAATATCAATATTTTGGATATTCAGTTTGTTCATCAAAAAATTCAATTTGGTTGGGTGGATTAAATAATATTCCAATTAATTTTAATTATCCAACAATTAGTATTTCAATGAAAAATTATAATAAAGAATATTGTTCAGAGTCTAATTGTCAATGTAGATCAAATATGTCATTTATTAATGGAAAATGTAATTCAGAAGAAACAAAGAATAATAATAATAAAATAACAATAATATTAATAGTAATATTACTAGTATTAATAATATTTATTATTTTTATTCTTATTATTGTTATACTAGTTATCGTTATACCAAAAAGAAAAAAATCAACAAAATTTAGAATAAAAAATTTTAATCATGACTTTACTTCATTTGAAAATTTTCCAATATCATTTAGTGATACTCATCTTGATTTTGGCTTTTCTGATAAACCAGCTCCAGTGAGAGAAGAAATTATTCAACAAATAACTATAGCTAATAAAACAAAAAAGAAACAATATTTTGTTTTTAATCCAAATGAAATTCAATCATATAAATACAACATTAGTTTTGAACCAAAATGTATTAAATTACAACCTGGATTTGGTCAATCAGTTATTATTAAATTTGAACTTTTATGTACAACTAAAGTTAATGATATTATTGATGTTGTTTCATGTGAAGGAGATGAAATAATTATTGGTAAAGAACTTCATGCTGCTTTAACTATTGAATGTGAAAGTTGTAACAGTATTCAATTAGATTATCAAGAATTTGAAAAAGAAAGAGTTATTGGAGAAGGTTCATTTGGAATAGTTTATGTTGGAAAATATAGAGGAACTCAAGTAGCAATTAAAGAAACAAAAAACTTTTCTTGGCCTCAAGATATTATTGAAGCATTTCAAAAAGAAGTTTTGATGATGGATAAAATGAGATGTCCTTATATTATTAATTTTGTAGGAGCTGTAGATACTCTTGATCATTATTCTATAATAACAGAATATGCACAATTTGGTAGTTTAAAAGATGTTTATCAAAAGAATGAATTTAGTGATTTATTAGCATATAAAATGTTAAATGATGTTGCTAAAGGAATGACATTCCTACACTCTAGTTCAATAATTCATAGAGACTTAAAACCAGATAATATTTTAGTAATATCAATGAGTAAAGATGAAACAGTTAATGCAAAATTATCTGATTTTGGAACAACAAGAAATGTATCATCTTCTTCAGCATCAGATTCAATGACTAAAGGAATAGGAACTCCATTGTATATGGCACCTGAAATTTTATTAAATAAACCTTACTCATTCCCTATTGATGTTTATGCATTTGCAATAGTGTCTTATGAAGTTTTTTTAAGAAAAATACCATATGGAAATGGTTGTTTTGTTCATTCATGGGATGTTTCTGATTTTGTAAGTCAAGGACATAGACTTGATTTTCCAAAATCATTCTCTCCTGGAATTTGTGAATTAATTAAAAAATGTTGGGCACATGATCCAAAACAACGACCAGTATTTTCTGAAATTGATAGAATTACAAGTAAATTATTTAAAGAATCATATAAATCATATGAAGAAGAAAAAGCACTTAGAAAAACTAATTCATCAATACAAATAAAACCACAAACTCAACAATGTAATGAATCAACATCTCAATTAGGAGTTGAAATAGAAATGAATAATGAATAAAAAAAAATAGGATTATTTAATTTTTAATTGACTGTTTTACAGTAAACTTTGTTGATCTAATGGACCATGGTTTGATTGATAACTTGGAGAAGATTGATCAAAAATAAATCTATTCTTTACAACAGAATCAGTATCATCTCGTATTTGTGTTTCCATAGATATTTTAGTTGATGGTACTGGTGAGTTTTGAAATAATTGACTTTCTGGTGGTTCTGTATTTTGTCTACTAAAACGAATTGGTTGTCCACGAGAAGGGGGTGGTGCTAATTGGAATGAAGAATTTTTACGAGAGAAATTTGATGGAGAAGGTGTTTCTTTTTGAGCAGAAGATGTTGCAATAGAAATAGGGTCAAGAGGTGCTTGAGAAGATCTAAGTTTTGTATGTTTATCTTCAGTTTTATCAGTTATATGACCAGTAGTATAAGTACGATAAATGTCTTCTCCTTGTGGATTATTAATGATATTTGCTAATTGAACAATAAGTCTTGTAAAATTACTTTCTAATTCTGAATATTTTTGAATTTCTTCTGTATTTGTAGTTGTATTAATATATTTCACAAAAAGAACATTAAACTTACTATTTAATTCTACAGCCCTTTTATATAACGCTTTTACAGATTGAGTTCTAACTGACGCTCCAGTATTTTCTAAAGCATCTTGAATTAATTCACTACACTCATTGATTTCTTTAGTACTTTTTTCTAAATCATCAGCGAGAGTCTCACTATGTTCTGGTTGTGCTTGTTCTGGTAATTTATCTAATACTGGGAAATAAACTCCTTTACTTATGTATTTATCATACATTAATTGATAGTCATATAATTCATTAGGATAAAGAGGTCCCCATGTTTGAAGAATTCTCATAGCTTTTTCAGTAACTATTCCAGGTTTTTTTGACTTTTTACATTTCTACATTATTCAGTATTCTTTTTATTATAGAATATGATAATAATAATATTGTTATTGTAATTTATTTCCTACAAAAAACAACAAACCTCAAAATCTGCTGACCTTTCAAACAACGTAACAAAATCTGGATTTAATACTTGTGGTCGGAATTGTGGACAGTTTAAGACTAAATAATCTACTAAACATAAACAATAATACATCTCTTTCTTTGGTAAAAATCCATTACAATAAGCTTTCATTTTTGTAATTAATTGAACACGTAATGCTACTTGTGCAGATGGAATTGTTGCAGCAATTTTAGCTAATGTAGCATATGCTTTAATACTAGGTGATGGATGAATTTCATTTGTTGCATGGTCAACTATTTGACTTAAAGGGACAGTTTGTTTACCTTTACTCATTATTTTTTAAGATTTTTAAGTTGAGAAGATAGCTCAGGTTTGTTAAAGGGTAACAAAAAAATTAGGAACTATGAAGAATATTAGAAAATTCTTTTTCTTAATAATCTCTTATTTTTTTTAAGAATTAAAAGAGTTTCCCGTTTTTTTCCATGTATAATATTTTTAAGTTCATATTGAGTCAAAAAATTTTTTAATTAATAGCTTTTTTACCAAAAATAATTAATTCTTCATTTTGCGAAACTTCATCAAAATAAAAATAGAACTTAGAATAAAAAAGAATTATATTATTATGAATTTGTATATATAACAAAAATTATTATCAAAGAAGAGAATGTAATTCAAAAGAAAGAATGAAAGATAACAGAAAAAAAGGAGTTAATTAAATTAAACAAAGAATGGAATTTTTGAAAAAAGAAATAGGGTTTTTTAAATAAAGAATTGAAAGAAAGCTTACTGTTAAATATTATTAGTAAAACATGGAAATTGCTACGTTAATTAAATGTTCAATATATTCTATTATTAAGTTAGTATTTATTGCATTGATGGGATTTATAGCATCAAGATTTTCTGGATTTGATGAAAGAATGAGAGGGGGTTGGTCTAAATTAATTTTTACTTATTTTATGCCTGCAATTGTATTTTATCAAACAGCAACAGCAATTGATGAAATTAAAGAATTAAAAGAATTATGGATATTACCAGTTGCATGTTTAATTCATGGAATATTAGAATTTTTTATACCATTAATAATTGGATATATTCTTAGAATTTCTACATTAGATAATAGAGTTTTTGCTTTCACACTTGGATTTGCTAATGTTATGTATATTCCAATGGCAATTGTAGAAGCATTAACTAATGAAACTGATGAATTAGGAAATGATGCAAAAAATATAGCTTTCAGTTATATTTGCACATATCAATTAACGTTTATGATAACATTCTTTGTTCTTGGGTATAATTATATTAATTTTAATGTACGTGATGAACAAAAATTACAAAAAAAGAAATAGAAATGAAAGAAATTAAAATTGAAAAGGATGTTAATGAATTAAAGAATGAAAATATAATTCAAGAAAATAATAATAATGATAATAATAATGATAATAATGAAAATCATCAACCACAATCAAATAACTCTGACAATACTATTTCTGTTAGTAATGAACATGTTCATGATACTAATGGAGCTACTATTAGTAATAATGAAAGAAGAGTCTCACTTGATGAAAATCATTCAACTAAACAAGAATCTAAACAACGGTGTTCATCGTTTACACAACCTTTCATTAATTGTTATAAATTACTAAAGAAAATTGGTTATTGTATATCTCAACCGTTTATTAAAATATGGATGAAATTACCAGAAATTATTAGATTTTCAATTAAAAATTTATTTTCTATTCCAACAATGGCTGCAATCCTTGGTGTTATATTTATGTTAATTAAACCAATTAGAGACCCTTTACTTGTTTCAGGTAATTGGAGTATTATTGGAAGATGTATTTCCTATTTAGGTAGTTGTACTGTTTTTTGTGCATTATTCCTTCTTGGAGGAGCACTTTCAAATGGTCCACGAGGTGGTACCATTTCTACATGGAAAATAATGATTGGTATTATCGCTAGAATGGTTATAATACCAACAATTTGTTGGGTTGCAACTTATTTATTATATAAATATGAAATATTGCCATCTAACAAAGTGATGTATTTTGTTCTCCAAATTGAGTCATTTGCACCTCCAGCATTAAATAGTCTTGTTGTAGTTAATGTTTGTTATCCAAATGGAACAAACTCAACTTCAACTATATTGTTTTGGTCTTACATGTTAGCAATTATCTCTTTAACCGTTGATATAATAATTACTATGACAACATTAGATAATTGAATAGTAAATATTTGTATTAATTCACTTAAAATTCTTTTTATACCGTTGAAGTAATAACAAATTCTTCTTAAACAATTTAAAAGAAAATCTCAAAAATATACGTTATAAGTTATTATGGGAGGTCAGTTATCTATTGAAGCGAGATTAAAATCTATAATCCCTCAATTAACCTTCGACTCTCACAAAGGGGCGTGTGGTAAGGTTGCTATTATTGGTGGAAGTGTAGAATATACAGGAGCACCTTATTTTAGTGGTATAAGTGCTTTAAGAGTTGGTTGTGACCTTGCACACATTTTCTGTCACCAAGATGCTGCTATAGCTATTAAATCATATTCACCAGAATTAATAGTACATCCTTTCTTTAAAGAAGATTATGATACAAATGAAGTATTGAAATGGTTAGACACAGTACAAGCTTTGGTTGTTGGTCCTGGATTAGGAAGAGACGAATCTGTAATGGAAGCAACTCTTTCTATCTTAAAACAAGCAATAACTAAAAATATCATAATTATTCTTGATGCAGATGGGTTATTCTTAATAAATAATCACCTTGACTTAATTAGAGGAAAAAAGAATATTATATTAACTCCAAATGTTATGGAGTATAGAAGACTTTGTGATGTACTAAAAGTTTCTCATAACACTCCATGCAATAAAGTAGCTTTAATGTTAGGGGGAGTTACTATTCTTCAAAAAGGTCAAGTTGATGAAGTTTCAAATGGAAGTTATACCGTTCATGTTAAACATGTTGGATCTCCACGACGTTGTGGAGGACAAGGTGATGTATTAAGTGGTAGTCTTGCTACTTTTGTTGCTTGGAGTAAGTTAAACCAAGACTTTCAAGATGAAGATTTAATTTGTTGTTCCGTTGCAGCGTCAGCATTAGTTAAAGAGTGTAGCTCATTTGCATTTACAGAAAAACATAGAGGGGTTATAGCAAGTGATATTATCGAATCTATTCCCAGTGTTTTTGATCAGGTATTTGGACAAAACAAAATTCAGCTAATTTATGAATGAACAACATAAGTTATTTATACTTAATTAACTAATTTTTATTAATTCAGTAATTATTTTATTTTTATAAGAAACAAATAACTTTATCTTCATACACAATAAGAGATAAGATACATTGATATATTCTTTCTTTTGAATAAATATAATAAGACTTACTACAAGAAAGACATTTTTTGTATTTTATAATAAAGAACAGTTTAATTCATAAAACTTTCATTAGTATTATTACAGCACATAAAATTTAAATGCTTTTACTTAAGTTTATGTTAAAAAATAAAAATGAAGAGAAGAAGAAACTTAAAAACAAAAAAAGAAAAGGTTTTATTATGTGTGCTGATTTATACCAAACAAATACTAACCCTTTAAAGTTAAATACAACACTAAATGATGACAAAAAAAAACAAAGTATTACATTAAGAAATGTTGATGGAAAAAGATGGGTAGATGAATCAATGGCTGATTGGCCAACAAATGACTTTCGTATGTTTGTAGGAAATTTAGGAAAAGAAGTAGATGATACAATGCTTAAAATATTTTTTTCTAAATATCCATCAGTTCAAAAAGTAAAGTTTGTTATTACATAATGTCTATTAAAATAATATGTGTTAATTCTTATTTAGAGTAATTATAAATCCATACACAAATAAAAGTAAGGGATATGGTTTTGTTAGTTTTTCTGATCCTAATGAATATCTTCTTGCATTAAGAACATTAAATGGAAAATATATTGGAACACGTCCTTGTAAATTAAGTAAAGGTAAATGGGAAAAACGTGCTGAAAAATCTTCAACCAAAGAAGGAAAAAAACCAAAGCTACCTAAATGATTAATAATTAAAAATAAATTAGTTATGTTGAAGTTTAGGTCTCCCAATTGCTAAGGCACAAGTAATATTTTGAGTTGGGTCTGTAAATTCTATCCATTCATAATGAATATTATTCTGAATTAATATCAATGATAGTGTTGATAAAAATTTAACGTCATCATCATAAGTTTTTTCTGTTCCTATAGTACATACTAATTGATGATATTTAGGATCAGCATCAGTAAGAATTTTAAATTCTAATTTTCTATAGTTATTAGATTGGATAGAATATTTGGCTTTCTCTATCATTTGTGATATTAATTTCTTAGGCACTTCTTCATCATCACTATTTACTTTTCCCTCAATGTTCTTCAATACAGGAATAACATCACCAAAAGACTCCACATCAATCTTTTGTGGGGAAATACCATTAAAAATAATTGCACCAACAGGACAAACTGATGCACAACAACCACAACTAATACAACGTTCAGGAAAAGATAATGTTGATTTCATATGAGTACTTGTTAATACCTTTGTGGGACATACCCTAATGCACTGTAAACAACCAATGCATTTATTAAAACTGACTTGAACAGGACATTGCATATTAGAGTGAAAATCTTTGAGATTGACAAGACACAAAAATGATAAGTTTCAAAACAAATCATAAATCAGAAATATTATATAAATTTTAACTACAAGGAGTTTGAGAAAATAAAACTTCACAACAAATAAAAATAGATTTGTCTTAAAAAATTGTTTCAGAATTATTTTAATGTGATTATTATCTTTACTCTTTTGGTGAAACGAAAAGACAAAAAGAACTTAATAATAAAACAACTAGGATTATTACTCAATGAATAGCCGTACAATACAAATAAAAAACAATTCATACGAAGATCCCTTCACTCAAGGATATGCTTTACAAGGACTGATTGATAAAGGGTCAGAAGGTATAGTTTATTCTATTTTACACAAAAAATCAGGACAATTACTGGCATGTAAAAAAATTGAAGTTGGAGAGTCAAGAATAAATAATCTAAGAGTACTACAAGAAATTAGACTCTTAAAATATTTAAACCATGAAAATATTATTCATTTAGAAGAGTATCTTTTTGCTCAAATTGAATCTATTAATACTGTTTTTCTAGTCTATGAACTTTTTCCAAGAAATTTATCAGAGAGTATCAAATCAGGAAGGATTACTGCATCCACACAAATGAAATATATTGTTTCACAATTGGCTTCTGCATTATATTATTTACACATTAATAATTTTATTCATCGAGATGTTGTTTGTTTAATATATTTATTCCTGGTTTTCTTTAGATAGAACTAACTAAGTAGAAACCAAGTAATATATTAATCAATGATAGGTTTAAAATAAAGTTGTGTGATTTTGGGTCATGTAAATGTTTAAATCAAAAAGAATCATATCCAACAGTTTGTTTTTGAAATTCTAATATGAATATTAAAATAAATAATGTGATAGATTCAAACTGTATGTACCAAAATTTATATGCCACCAGAATATTTTTATGAAGGAGTTGAAGAAAATACTACTATCGATATTTGGCAATTGGGTTGTGTTTATACACAAATGATTTTAAGAACACCACCATTTAAAGGTCATTCTGTAAGTTCTATTAAAAAATCTATTTTGTCATTAATTAAACCAGAAGAAATAATTAAAATTAATAACAATGAAGAAGTAAATGAATCATATGGGTTAAAAGAAACTAAAACTATTTTACCTTATTTTTTTAGAACATTAAAAATTGATTCTTCTTCACAAGAATTAATTTATGATATGTTACAAATAGACCCATTAAAAAGAATTACAGCAATTGAAATTCTACAACACCAATCAATTGCTATGTTTAAACAACCATTAGGTGAAAAAGAAAGTCATGAATTTGAATTTGTAAAAGGAAATGAAACTTATGACGAAATTGTTCAATTAATAAAAAATGAAATGTAATTAAATATTGTTTGTAATCATTTTATTGCGTTGTTTCATCCAATGATATAATTCCCCAGTAATAATTTTTGGAATTGAATGTACTTCATTAACACTTGGACATCCACAAAGAAATAGTGATGATTGTATTTCATTTTTTATGAAATTAACATAGTTTATACATGCTTCACTTCCTTCTAAATACAACGAAACAAATGGCTTTGTTATTGAAGCTAACGATGCACCTAATGTCATTGATTTAACAATTTCTAAGCCATTACGAATACCACCACTAGCAATAATAGGAAGTGAACATTGAGATGCTTCCCAAATACTCATTGCAGTAGGAACACCAAAATCCCATAATAATTGACCAAGTCTATTTTGTTGATATTGTTTTTTCTCTTTAGCACGAAGACATTCAACACCAGCAAAAGATGTACCACCTATTCCAGCAATGTCTACTGCCTTCATACCTAATTCCTGACAAATCATTACATCTTTTTTCATCATTCCATGACCAACTTGTTTACCAATAACAGTACCATTCCATTTTGAAATAATTTCTTTTAAACGACAGACATCAATTCCATTTCTATCTCCTTCTGCTTGAACTAATTCTTGTTCCCAATTTAAATGGACCGCAATAGCATCACCTTTAATCATAGCTATTAAGTCATCTAATACTTCTCCATATTCTGTTAATTGAACTGATCCTATATTTCCAATAATAAAAGCATTTGGTGCACATTCTCTTACAACCCGATAACTTTCGAGTATTTCTTCATCATTACTTTCTAATCCAGACCTTTGTGATCCAACTCCAATAGCTACATTTGTTTCATTTGCTGCAATGGCTAATGTTTTATTAACTATTTTAACGTCATTACTTCCACCAGTCATAGCACCAATAATGAGTGGGATACTTAATTCTTTATTAAAAAAGTTAATTTTGGTTTGAATTGAACTCAAACTTTGTTTTGGAAAACATGTTTTTTCAAGAATTATATCTTCCAAATGATTGCTTTGATGGCTTTGAGTTTCGTTATTACAACAAAATTTTAAATGGTCTAGCTTTCTACTTGGAGTTAAAGACATAATGTTTATTATGTATTTTTTAGTTTAAAGAACAAACTTTTAATTCTTCTGTTTGATGAATTTTTAAATTTATAGAAGAATTAATAGTAGTTCTCTCATATTATTTATCTCATTTACTAAAGTTTATGTGTATTATAGAACAAAACTAATTATAGAGATGAGTTGATATAATGAATATTTAGAATTTCTTATTTAATGTAAAAATATCTGTTTTGTTTTATTTATTTTAAAGAGTCTTTTTTCAATATCTGATTAAAATTATATTGAATTGTATGTCTTCTAACTATAAATTATAAAAAAATAATTTAAAATAAATGAAATGATTTTTATAAATAATCTAAATTCAACACTATTTAAATAATGAAATATTATAAACTAATTGGAAAGACTAAATAATTTATATAAGTGGCAAAGTACTTAATATTAATGAAAAAAAAAGATAATATTAAATCAAACGATAGAATAAATAATATTGAATTTAATATAATTATCTTCAAAATAAATAAAAACATACAAACAAAAATGAAAAACTATCAATATACACTTATATTCATTAGGTTTTGTATTTAGCTCATACTCAGAATTATACTAATATAGCTTTTGACTATATACTTTCATTTAGACTAGAATTTAAATAAAAAAAATATAAAAGAATAAAAACATTATTTATTACTTAGAGAAATGACAATTATATCCTTTATTTTTATAAGAAAAAAGAACTTAAAATTATAGTAGTTTATGTCAAGGTTATTTCATAAGAAAACACCTCAAGAAATAGTCCGAGAACAAAAATTAAATATTTCTAAATCTATTAGAGAAATTACAAGAGAGTCTAAAAGATTAGAACGTGAAGAAGTAAGATTAACAAATGAAATTAGAAAGATGGCTCGATTAGGAAGAACTAATACTGTAAAGGTAATGGCTGCCGACTTAGTTAAAACTAAAAAACAAATTGATAAACTTCAAGTTGTTATTGCACAATTAAACTCTACTAAAATGAAATTAACAGAAATGAGTTCAATGGTTGCTGTAACTGAAGCAATGAATGGTGTAACTAATGCAATGAGAAAAGTAAATGAAGCAACTAAATTACCAGCAATGCAAAAAGTTATGAATGACTTTGGTTTGTTTCTTTCTTGTTCATAGTAAAATATATTTAATTCAATGTGTAATATTGTAAGGTATTAATCACAATAACTATTACTAATTTCATAGAAAAACAAAATGCTGAATTAGGAATTAAGAATACAATGGTTAGTGATATGGTGAACGAAGGATATGAAGGAGATGATATTGAGGAAGAAACAGAGCTTGAAGTTGATAAAGTATTAACTGAAATTGGATTAGATGTTGAAAATGGTCTTAAGCCAGTCCCAGAAACTCGTCAAAGAA
Source organism: Entamoeba histolytica HM-1:IMSS (assembly GCF_000208925.1). Taxonomy (NCBI): domain Eukaryota; phylum Evosea; order Mastigamoebida; family Endamoebidae; genus Entamoeba; species Entamoeba histolytica. The sequence goes on along the minus strand of NW_001914906.1, from coordinate 40,672 downwards.
ATACTAGACTTAAAGAAAGAAGACAAGTTCAAATGGAAGGTGGGGTTAAAACAAGGAACGAAGGTAATGAACAACCTGAAGACTTAGACACTCCAGGGTCTCGAGTTCCTAAAGCATTTAACGAAGGAGAAGACGATGAAGATGAAGATGATATTGTTTCAAGAATAGCCAATCTTTAATTCAAAAGAAATTCTTTGAAATTCTCAGTTATTATTTGAATTAATAAAAATTCAATAAAAAAGAAATTTTATAAATTAACAGAAACAACAGTGTATTTATGTGAAATGATATTCAGAAAAAAGAATACTTGATTTTCGGAACCATTTTATTTCTCTACAACAAAACACAACATTTTCTTTCTTTTGAACTTTTACTTTTTTTCTTTAATTTATCTTTATCTGGGGTTGGTGTAGATGTTTTAGTATGACCATTACCAACACAAACTCTCACTGCTTGAATCATTACCTCTTTCAATCCTTTTTGTGTTTTAGCAGAACACTCACAAAAGCCATCACATTCAATATTATTTTCTTTAATAAATTCTTGAACGTCGTTAGGAAATATTGGTTTTTGATTTTTAGCTTCTAATTTCTTTATTTCTTCAACACTATCCCTTAAATCTGTTTTTAAACCAACAACTAATGTTCTACTTGAAGGACAGTGATGTTTAACTTCAGGTAACCACTAAATAATTAGTCTTGAACATATTTTCTTAAATTAAAAAACAAAACTTTCTCTGCTATATTATCTAATGAAGATTGTTGAACAACACTATAACATAATAAAAACACATCTGTTGATGGATAAGATAATGGTCGAATACTCTCATATTCTTCTTGACCTGCAGTGTCCCAAATAGCTAATGAAATAACTTCATCTCCTAGAGTAACTGTTGTACTATAATTGTCAAATACTGTTGGAATGTATTCTTCAGGAAATTCATTTTTTGTATAACAAATTAACATGGATGTTTTACCAACTGCTCCATCACCAACAGCAACCAATTTGACAGACATTTGACCATTTCAAAGTTCATAGTTTTTTTTTTTTTATTTTATTTTTTATTAAAAGTATTTACTAATGTATTTTTCTTTTCATTCTTATTTTTAGTTACTATTTAAATTAATTTTATTTATTATTTTAATAATATTTAAATAATAACGTAATTACCAATACTTCTCTTTCTATTTTCATCTCTTCCAAAATATTAGAAAAAGGCAAAAAAGATATTTTGGTAAAAATAAATACAATTGATTTACTCATTGTTGATGAACTGACTCATGTCCTTCTTTTGAAGAAATTTGTGTTTCTTCTATCATCATATCATCAAAAGAATCAAATCTAACTCCTTTATAATTCGGAACATTATTATCTAATTCATTGTTTTCTTGGATACGACACCTAACCAAAGGACTCCTATTATAATAAGGAAGGGTTACTGCTCTAGGATGAGTAAAAATAATAGTGTTTGATTTTTGTAATTTAGGAAATTTCTATGAAATAAGTTAATTACTAAAGTCTTGAAAAAATTATCAACAAACACTTATTTTCATTGAATAAGCACCACAATCCCAAGAATCAGTTATATTATAAAATCTATCTTTTTCAAAGATATATTGTCTTGAATGTAAGTCCTTTTCTATTCTTGTAACTACACAACTTTGTTTTACTTCATACCACCAACGAGTTAACCGTGGTAAAACACAACACCGAATTGTCCAAATATGACCATTACTCCATGACATTTTCCGTTCAACTCCATCATCAAAAACAATATATAACTCTTCACCATATGAAGTAACATAATGAATTGAAAAAGTAACAGGTATGTCCATGTTTTCTTTGTTTAAATCAGATCTCAAAATCCTTGAACATAAATAAGACGTTTTGTTCATTAATAATCACCAATTAATCTTGTTGTCTCTTATTCAAAAAATAAGAAACATTAGAACAATTTTGATTTTTACTTGAGTTCTAAAATTCTTGCTTGTTCTATTTTTTTAATTCTATCTTTTTATGAAGAAGAAATAGAAGAAAAAGAAATTCGATGAAGTAAGAACAAACACTATTAAAATAATTATTTCTATTATGTTATTATACGATAATATTTTTGATTATGAATAAAAATTGTAATTTTCATTGGGTTATCAGTAAAAATAATAAGCTAATACTTACTTGTTTCATAGTTAATAAAATATCATTAGTAAATATAATAACTAAAGAAAAGAATAAAATATATCCTATTTCATGGTTCAAGATTTAAACTTATTAGTTTATTTTTTTTCTAAAATTCAATATTCATATTCATTATGTAATGATGGTAGTTTTATTTAAATTTTATTATTCTCCTTTAATATTTTTATTAAATATCATTGTTTTCATGATATTTGTTAAAGCTACTTATTTAGTATTTCTATTATTTCATCAATTCACTATCTTTTAAGCAATTGAACTAAATAGTTATTATCAAAAAGATTCTAACTCAATGAACAAAGTTTATTCTTCTAGTTGATAAAAAAAAATAATGTTATTTACGAATTAATAAGATAAAAACAATGGAATTTGAACACAAATAATATTTATTGTTAATTATCAGTTATTTGAGGTTTCTTTAAAGTCTTTTCTTGTTTGTTTTCATTTGCCTTTTTAAAGGCTTCAAAAGGGTCTTCACTGTCTTGCATTTCGTCAAAGTTTATTTTACGACTAGGCGTTTTTTTAACTTTGTTAGTAAAGTTATATACGTCTGATTCATAATATGATACATTAAATCCAATACTAGTTGAAGAAATACAAAATAATTGAGAAGTCATTTGCCTTAAAAGACCAATGAACTTATCATTTCCAGGATTTGGAGTAAGTTCTTTTAATTTATTAAGACAGAGGAGGAGAGCTTCATCTATTTTAGTAGAAGCATGAACAACATTTACAAATGGAGATATATCGGAACCCTTATAGTTTTCCTTAATAAAGAATTTTGTTAATGTATTACGAATAATATCATTATGATTTCCTACTTCGTTGAACTAAAGTATAAATATTGTTTTGTTAATAGAACAAAATAAACCTAAAAAACAAACTTCACGCTTATTTTGATATTTAATATTTTCATAGAACACAATATATTGAAAATGAAGATCTCCTATGTCTAATTCATCAAAGTTGTTTAACTTTGTTGCTGTAGTAATATTATTTCCATTGATTTTAATTGATGTTTTTTTTGTCCTTGGAATAATACTTACATCTCCTCTTAAATTAACTTGAAATAATGCAATTAATGGTTCAGCATTTGGTGTTAGTCTTATAGAACATAATGAATGACTTCCAATACCATATTCTTTTTCTGGTTTAAAATATAATCGTTGTTGTTCTTTTGATTCTTCTAATTTAGCAATATAACAAGAACAACCATAGTGGTAATCCATTTGTGAGAAATTTTGTTTTATAGCAATTTTAGAAGGGGACATGATATGTTCATCTTTTGTGGAAGTAGTGTCATTCATCCTTGTTCTTTTATGTTTCTTTTTTTAGTTATTTTAAGTTTTGAATAAAAATTTTTTTTAATTATGTTTTAAAAAACAATTCAATCAACTTTGATTCAAGCTTGAAGGAATAACACATTCCTTTCCAAGTAGTTCTAACTCTAAATCAGAAAACATGTTAATACCTTGACTTAATGCAGAAGTAATCTCTTCAATATTTACTGCTTTAAATGATGTTGCTTTCATTCTTAATTCATTTACATCATCCCCAAATTCTTTTAATAGTTGTGTTAAATATTTTTTATTTTGGTTTGCAATTCGTTCTTCTTCATCAATGCTATAACTACCATCCTCTTCTTCACTACTTTTATCTTCTTCTTCACTACTTTTATCTTCTTCTTCACTAGTTATATTGTCTTCTTCACTACTTTTATCATCACCTGTGCTAACTTCATCATCTTTTTCCAAATCTATTGATAAATCTTCTGACATTTCTTTTGTAACTTTATTATCTGAAGAAGAGTCGTTTTCAGATAATTCTGTTGCAGTCTGCTTATTTGTTGAAGGTACTGATTGTGATAACAATTCTTGACTATTAGATTCTTGACTCTTATTAAGTGTTGTTTTTATAACTGGTTGATCGCTTAGTTTTGACTCAATTTCCATTGTAGGTTTTTCAACTTCTTTAATACTTGGATGGGTGGATGATGATGACTCACTTGATGATTTACTACTTGAACCAGATGAGGAGGTTTCACTTTCTGACATGGGATGTGGTTTTGATTTAATATTTAAAGAAGAATCAGATAATGGTTTAACCTTAGTTGTATTTTTAACTGTAGACTCATTACTTGAAGAAGATGATTCACTTTCTGACATTTGTTCATCTATTTCTTTATTATCTAAAATTTGAGAAGAAGAGACAGACGAAGAAGAGACAGAAGAAAATGGAGATGATGACGAAGATGTTGAGGATTTACTTTCTGACATTTGTTTCAGGGTTTAAAGTTCTAATTATTTTGAGATTAATTTTATGAATAACAAGAATTTTATATAAAAGTGTTATGTGAAGCGGAAAGGTTATTTCTTTTGTGGCAAAGTTTATAACGTACTAACATAAGTACATTATTCGTTTTGTGTCTTTGATGTTAAGAGTTATTTATCTATTTAAAAATAATAAGATTAAAAAAAAAAATAAAAAAGGTGTGGTTGTTGTTAGTAAACTAAATTCACTCAATCTATTTTATATGATAACTCTTTTTCTTTAAGAAAAAACAACTTATAAACTATTTTCATTTTTAAACATCTTTTTGATAACAATATTTTTAACTACATCAGTTATTAAGTAATTGTTATTAAATAACACAAATTATGAAAAAAAAACTAAAAAAGCTAAACAAAGAAAGTCAGAGAAAATGACAACAAATATTACAGAAATTATCCCATTGTCAGAAAGTAATCAATTAATAATTTACTCAAACAAACGAGCATCAGTAATAAATATCAGTACTACAGAAATTACTTGTAATGTTGATTTATCTGAAAATACTGTACTTACATCATTTCATAAAACTTCTCAATACCAAGGAAATCTTTGTGTAGTTTCCATGTCAGGAACCGAATTTTATACATGCAAAGAAGGAGTGTTAGAGTATATTGGAACAGTTCCACAAGGAACTGAATGTAATGGTCAAGTATTTACTTTTACAGACTGTTCAATGCAAGAAAATCAAGTTGTATTTTCTACAACAGATGGATCAATTCTTTTCTTTGAATATTCAACATTAGACCAACAAGCAATTATTCCATTAATCCAAAACTCTATTGAAACAATTGAATATACACAAAACAATGGTATGTTATATGTTATTGATACAAATGGTACATTCTTTTCTCTTGAAATTAATAAAACATCACTTACAATAAAAAGGTGTTATGCTAAAGAAGATCTTCATTCATTTATTCCAATTTTTGATTCTAAAAAAGTACAATTAATACCAACACCAAATGGATGTTTATTATTAATTAATGGCAATGTATTAGAATACATTAAAGATATTCCATCATTATATCTTTATACTATTTCTGATGCTCAACATGCATGTTCAATTAATGGTAAAACATATGTTTGTACATTAAATGGATTATATGTATTTACACAATGTGACAATGAATCAATCCAATCATTTAAATTAACTTCTCCAACACCTGCAATTAAAACATTAATACAACCACCTCAAGTTGTTATATTTACTTTAGATTCAGTTCATTTAACACAATTGCCAGTAGTTCATTCTAGACAAACAATAAATGCTCATAAACAATTACCAATTAATTACAAATTATCAAGAATGTCACATGAATATACTTTAGTCAACTTAGTTTTTGGATCAGGTAAATCTTTGTATGGTATTGATTCTAATGGAAATATTTTTTATTCATCAAATATTAATCAACAAGAAACAACATTATTTGGTAAAATTAATGTCTATCAACCAGGTTATGCTCTTTCTTATATTTTACCAAATAAATTATATGGAGTTTTTGGTATGGGAGAAAGTCTTGAAGTTGCACATCTTGAAACACATCAACACGTTACTACTGCCTATCTTTCTTCTGATAAAAAACCTGATGAATGTATTACTTGTATTGATGGAAATAAAATTGATCAATCCCTTTTTGCTGTTGGATTTTATAATGGAATGGTTGCTACTATCAATACAGAAAAAGTATTATTTAAAACATTATATAGTCATTCTCATAGAGTTGTAACAATCAAATACATTAACAACATAATTGCTTCATTAGATGAAGATGGAAATTTCATTATGGAAGATAATCAAGGTAAAATAGCTAATAACCCAATTAGTTTTGATGTTTTTGGAATGATGTTATTAGTTGTAGAAAATAATTCAGTACAACTCATTAGTCTTAATGACCTAAGTGTTGTGGCGTCATGGGAGATTAGTTCTAATATTATTGATGCAAAGTTTTCAGTTTGTTTTATTTGAATTTCTCAAAATAAATAAATGAAGATTTAACACAGTTTAGTGTGATGGTATGCATGTTGTTGTTGTTTCTAAAGAACGAATAGTTATTTTAAAAAGTAGTGATTTAGGTGTCTTAAATTACATCTCAGTTAATTCAATGTTATCTACTTTAAAATTAAACGCTGAGGTTCATTGCATGACAATCTCAAAAGAAGTACCATGCCAATTTGCAATATCTCTAACTGGAGGATATTATGTTTTAATTGAACCAAAGAATTATAAAGAATGGAAGTATTAATTTATCACTATATTCAATTCAAGTTAACACCCTCTTCTTCATATTTTTTATTACCCATCTCTTCTTTCTTTAAAACTAAACCAACCCAGATTAAAAAAAAATTTATTAAAACAAAAATTATTAAATCTCTATAAAACATACATATATCATTACTAAAAATATTGATCAAATACCTTTAATAACTGACTATAATTTTTAATATCAGTTCATGGAATTTAGTCAAAAATTAAAATAGCCAAAAACTTTATTATAGTTTTTGTTATGACAAATTCATAGGTTATTAATTTTATCTTTGCCTAGATTATCACTCCAAAAACTCAGTAAATAAGACTCTCTTAATATTACTTTATAAAGAAGTTCATAATACCAATAAAAAGAATAAAATTTTAAAGTCTTGTCTAAATCTATCATTTGAAAAATAAAAGGCAAAGCCTTATAAAAATGAGCATAACACCCAGAAAATTATTAATGATAGGATATTTGTTTATATAAATATTATTCTTGATATTTACAAAAATGAAAATTAGTTATTACACATACTTTATTTTCAACTAATATTATCCTTCTCTTAAATAAAACAAATACAAATTATTAAAAATAAATTTATATTTTGTATTACAAAAAAATAATTATATAATCTAGAAATTCTATGTTATATTTCATACTTGAAGTTTTTGGTTTAGACAAAACCAAATACTATTATGTTTGATATGTCTTATAAAAAATTGTCATTAACTATTAAATTTTTAATGAAAAGTAAGAAAAGTCTACATTTGACTATGGTTAATTTCTTATCATTCAGCATTATTTTAATTTATAAAATAACCATGCTTTTCGTATAAGAATTATTCATCAGTTCATTGACTAAACCAACAAACCGTAATATTGCCTTATCAGTTTACTCAAAATAAAAACAAAATAAATTAAGTTGTCATTTTGAAACAACAATACAAACAATACCACCAATAAGAATCAAAGTTCCGATGGCAAAAAATAGAAAGTTTTTCCATCCCCTTATTTCTCCAAAGACTATGATTCCCCATAATGCAGACAAAAGACCAGGACCAGCACAAATCAATGGATAAGACACAACATAAGGTAAGTTAGTATTAGCCACAAACCAACAAACTTGTGCAATAGCCCACATTATTCCGCTGACCATTCCTGGAAGTATTGTTTCCCTGTAAATGAAAGGCTTATTTCGAAACGTAATAATATAACAAATGAAATAAAATGTGGAAGACAAAAAAATGCCCAAGAAATGAGCTAACACATAGTTTATTCCTTCTGGTGAAGCAAGGCCATTGTCTTGTAAATACTTTGCTGGGTCAAATGCAGAACCAAACAATATCCCTGAGGCAATAGCTAGTATTAACCCAACAATCATTTGTAACCATTTTGGCATTGCCTTTAACAATTTGAAGATTGGAGACTCTTCTTCTGATACTAAAATAGTGGTATTTTCTTCTTCTGATCCTTGTTCAAATGCTTTGTCATTCAATTCTTTAATGTCTTCTTCTGGGTGTTGAATTTCATCACTACTTCTACTCGAAGAAGAAGAATTTTTAGATATTTCAACTTTATTTTCTTTACTATTTGATAATTCAATTTCGTTATCTTTAGCTTCTGCCTCCGCTTTTTTCAAGGCTTCTCTTTCTGCTTTAGTAGATGTTTTAATTAAGGCATAACAAGGAACACTACAAGCTGCCAACACTGCACCAACACAATTAAGCCAGAAAATGTTTACATTATCTTTATCAGCATTTAGTCCAAACCACCCAAATGTCCCAGTTAACCACCCCATAACCATATTTCCAACACCCCAAATACCTGGTCCAAGTGAAAGCCCTATTAACTGAATCACTGGAACACAAAGTAAGTTACCAGTACACCAAATTAACCCTCCTAACATGGCAAATGGTTCAAAATAAATGGTTCCTTTATTAATAACATTGTAAAACAATAGAGAAAAAATTCCTACAATAAGAATCCCAATACTCATTACCCATTGGAAGAAAAACCCATCTCCTGTTGGAAATTTCTTCACTACAGTGAAGTTACTACCAAAACATAAAACAGCAACTATAACACAGACATATCCTAAGGCTTCATTCTGTTCATCAGCCATATTTTTCACAATCTTTTTTTTTCCAAGAGAAACTTGTTCCTAAATAATTTTATCTTTTCAATATAAAAAGATACGTTAATTATCAAAATCGAAAATAATCTAAAGCTTTTATAAAAATAAAAGTATAATATAAAAGAAGAAATGAATTAAAAGTCTTTTCCATAATCATACTCCATTGTTGGAATGACTGTTGCTAAGAACTTTAAGAAAATCATTAAATAAAGATCAACCCTTGGTGTTTTTCCATCAGCAATCATTTCATCAACGCGTTTTTTCATAACTTGTGCATGTCTACAGGGGTGAATATAAATTTCTTTAATATCAAGGAATGGGTGTGTGTCTGTAGTAGCAGTTTGACCAGCATGTGTAGCACTTAAATCTTCAAACATCTGACTCTCAGTAAGAGGTTTATGATCTTCATCATATCCAAGTAACCATACTTTAGGAGTTCTATCAAAATGAGAGTAAATAATTGAAATATCATATGTCCTTGTTTTGCCAACATCCACAGTTGCAACAGTGTCATCAGCTTCTTCTGATAATTCATCAGCATCAACAATATCATCAGCATCAACAATGTCATCTGAATCTTCTTCAAAAACTTCTTCTGGTTTTTCTTCTAATGGGACTTCAAACTCTTCTCCATCTACAATAAGAGTTTCAGTCTTAGTTGGAGGACCTCCTTGGGCTCTTGTTGCACACCTAATATTTCGAGTAATTAAAAATTGCTTATCAGCAGGGAGGTAGTCTACAGTTTTTTTACAATCTGAGGCTCCAACCCATTGCCACGTTCTGTATTTATTGACAAGGAAATCTCCTGCATTAACAAATTCTTCAGGAGTTAAAACACCTTTTTCAATGAATTGACTTTCTGTAAGTGTTGGCTTTACAAGATCAACTGATTTTGTATATGTCTCATAAGCCTTTCGTTTAAGTGTAGAAAGTACAGACATCTTTTATTTCTGCTTTTAAGAGATTTTTAAGTTCCTTTTTTGTTTATTAAATTATGTTATTCTCTATAAACCATTTTTTAATTGTTTATTTATATTATTCTTCTATTAATTTATTTTTTGAAAATATAATGACACTTATTTCTTTAGTCCAACGGATAAGGATTATTATAAACAGATGTACATAAAATAATGTATAAAAGAGATAATGTTGATTCTATTCAAAATGATTATTCTAAATAGTCTGGTAGATATCAATTGTAGTATATAACATGACTAATTAAAAATAATATATAACTAAAAATATTTTTTCATTTTCTATTGAAATAACTAAACAAATTTTAAATATATATTTTGAGTAGCATGGCAAAGGAAGTTCAAGTGACAAATAAAGAGTTTGTGTTATTTAAATAATCAAATATCTATATAGAAAAGATAATGGAAATAACATAGCCAATAATAACATAAAAACAATAATAAAAACATAATGGTTAATATGTAAATAAAATATAGTTATCCTCTGTTCATGCTTATTATGTATTATTTAATAAAAAAGTACATTGGATGTGAATATTTGAAATGAAATAAAATAAATCAACATTGAATTATGTCCATTTTTATTTCACCATTTCATTCATTGGCAGATGAACAAAATGGCTGTTCATATTCTCCGTTGTTTTGTTTTTATTCTTTTTTATTTCATTTTCAATTTATTCAAGATTGAATCATTTCATTTCAATTACTATAATTCGTTTTGGCGTGAAACGATTTGGAAGTTGTTTTCCACAAAGTGCATTTGTTATTCCTTCATAATTAAATGAAGATTATTTACAAAATGAATGTGTTTTATTATTTTCTTTATAAATAGTAATATCATCTAGTCCAAATGCAAACAAACATGTGATTGATTAAATAAATAAAATGCATATTGTGGTTGATTAATATCAAATTTCATCATTCCTTCAATTCTTCCATTTGATTTTAATGAAAATACAAATGATTGTGAATCATATATCCAACTATCAATTTTATCAATTTTCTCATTAACATATCCTCCAAATTTATTTCCATCTTCATCTTCAATAACAATTATTATATATTCATTATTCTTTGATCAAATACTGATGTATATTCTTTCCAATCATCAACATCTGAATCAAATAGTATATTTCCTACTTTTCTATTTGTCCATTCTTCTATTTAATTAATTTATTCTATTCCTCTCATTCTTGGCAATCTCTCTTCTTCTTTTATCTTCTCTTTTTTAATACTTCCTAAATAATATTGATAATTCTTATTAACATCATATATTGATTGTTGAATATTTGGAAATGTTTCTACTACTTCTTTAATTAATTAATTGTTTTTGTTTATTAATACTTTCATTTTAATTTAATTTGATGTTTATAAGTTCAATTTACCCATTTAAATAGTTAAATACACTTTATTAACACATCATGTCAATCATTATTTTTATCATTTTAAATTTTGATCATTTTTGTATTAGTTTTTATAATAACAATAATTATATAATAAAATTAATATTAAAGAAATAATAATATATTATTATTTCTTTTTTTTGTGTTTTTCAATAATTACCAAGAAAAAATTATATTTCTATGATATTAGATAATAATAATATTTAAAAGGATAATAAGCAACATATAAAACAATGACACTGTGCATAATATATAATAATTTAAATTATAGTATCATTTATTTAATACAAAAATATAACCCACTCATTATTAAAGAATAAATAACAATAAATGATATATATTAAAGATATTACAATTTATCTATAAAGAAATAATAAATTTTTCATATAATAAATAAATTTGATAAAAGATAAATTAAAAATTATATAAAATAAAGAATATATTTAGAAATAACCAACAAAATAATTTTTAATTAATTAATACGTAATCAACAAATAAAAGAATTACAAACAACGAAAGTAATAATTGATGTTATAAATAATATAAAACAATAATTATTAAAAAGCTAAAATGTTTAATTTTTTATCTAAAAATTTCTAACAAAGAATGTGTAATATTTAGTGTTGTAATAAAATTAATTTCAAAATGAATATTAATAGAGAAATGTTATATACCAAAACCACCAAAATATTGATTTCTTAATGTAATAAAGTTTTGTTAATATTCTATTAATTGAAATAATTTCATATAACTAAAATTTTTTAATTAAACATTAATAATTTTCAAATAAAACATAAAATTAATATTGCTTATAAATTAATGAAAGTAAGTTATTGACTAGATAGATGTTTATTAAATACTACTACTCCTTTAACCTTTATCTATATCCTATTGCTTTAATTTTGATTCTTTAAGAATTGTCTTAATTCAAGTTCTTCATATGAAACTTTTTCTTAAGACTAGTGAATAATGTGATGGTTCAACAAATAAATTGTTCTTCTCCTTTTTAAATACAACAAAACTTTTCTTATTGACCAAAAAAAGATAGATCTAATTAGCCTCTAATGAATTCAATAAATTGTAAATCATTTTGAATATAACTCATTTCAGAAAACGTTAACTTGAATTTACAGATACTTAGCAAGAGGTTCTTCAGATAATTTATCTTTTCCATCAGTTTCTTTTGCAATTACAACTGTTTGTTGATAAATGGTTGTTTGTTTAGGAATTTGGTAATTGAAAAAAAATTTTTCACATAACTCTTTTACTTGGTTTTGTTCTTCTTTTTTAAATATTAAATAATTTTCCATTTCAGTACAACGTTTATTGCACTCTTCTAATGACTTATATATTTCTTGGTTAATCATAAAATCACATGGAACTTCTTCCTCCATTTTTTTATCATTTTCGTTTTGTACCTCTCTTTCTTCTTCTAGTCCAACCTTATTCTCTTTACCAAACTGAACAGTTTCTTCTTCATCTTTAAGTCCATATACTTTCTTTCTGTATTCATTATATTTGTCAGTTTCTTCTTCAGAAGGTATATAGTTGTCAATTGTTTCTATTTTTTTAATTTCTTCTCTAGCTTGTTTAGTTGTCATAACTCCTATATCAGTCTCTTTTCCATCTTCAATATACCTCTTATAATTTTCTATTCCTAGTGTTGAATTTGATAATTCACCAATACCAACTATTCGACTCCCATCAAATGCAGTTGTTTCAATAGTTAAATCCCAAGCAACTTTTCTTCTATCAACTTGTTTTATATTTGAAGAAATGTCAACTGATTTAACAAGTGATATATATTCTTCTTGTCCATTTACAACTTTAACATACTTATTTACTATATATCGTTCAAATATTGCGGTATCTGCATAAGAAAGGGCGTTCTCTCGAGTGATGTATAACTCTTTCATTTGTTTAAATGTTAATGGTTTTCCTTTGTCTTTCCTTCCTCTACTTTTAGGTGTTCTTGTACTTCTTGGTCTTTTCTTTTTCCTTTCCTCTTTTTCATCTTCTTCTGTTCCATCTTCTTCAACACTTATATCTTCTTCATCAAGAAGGTCTTCATCACTATGGTATTCTTCTTGATCATCAAGAAAGTCATCATCTTCTTCTTCTGTTCCATCTTCTTCCATTTTTTTTGTTTTACTTCTAGTAACTCGTCGTGGGATATCAGACATTCTTTAAATTTATATTAATAATAGTTCTTTTTATTTTTCATAAAACTATACTTAAACAATTAATTATTTAAATTAAATAGTAAATTAGATTTAGTTTGAACTTGATTCTTGTTCTTCCTGAGTGAGTAGTTGGGCAATTAAGAAATACAATGATAATCCAAGGAGGATGAAAGAAACAACAACAACTATTCCAGTAAGAATATAATTAGCCAATACCTTAAATGTGTATGGAGTTTTTATAGAACCTTTACCAAAATCTTTCTTATTTTTATAAATGGATAATATTTCTAATGTTGCAGGAATAGTAAATGCTAAGAATATTGCTAATAATCCAGTAACATCAAATATAACTTGTAAAGATCCTATTGCACATGTTAATAATAAAGGTGGAAGATAGGCAATTGCAAGACTAGAATATTGTGTAATTTTATTATGTTTTTCACGGAAACTATAAGTAAAACAAGTTTGAATATTTGTAGATAATGTTGTTCCAAGTAACGGATATGAGTTACATAAATTAACTACAGGAAATAATAAAATAATATATTGAATTGGATAAGCATACCACTGTGTTTCTCCTTTTCCCCATCCTCCTGCTAAACCAGTATATTTTGACCATGCATTAGTAATTGGTGACAAAACATCACTTCCAAATGTCCAAGAACAAATAAAACCAATTAAGAAATAAAATGCTGCACTCAAAAACATGGCACCCGCTGTAGTGTAAAACAAATATTTCTTCTTATTTACTGGAGTAATAGCGTCTGGTAAGTTTTGATGACAAGTTAAAGCAAATGCAGTATGAGTGAATGCAGTACCAAATCCAACCCATTTAAAAGTATACAAAAATGATATATCAGAATCTATTGGTCCACTTACAATCAATTGTACAATACAAGTTATTAACATTACACTAAAAGCAAAAAATCTATAAAAAGTTAATGCCATTTGTAATTTTCCTTGTTTACTCAAATCAATGAAACTTAGTGATATAACTATAATAGAATATATTGCCAATGATATATAATATGCAAGTTGGCATTCCCAATTTCCTTTTCTTTCGATACAACGCTCAGTATCTCCATAAATCATCCAAAATAAGGTTGTTAAAGTACTAACTGATGTTGCAGCATATGCCCATAATGACCCATAAAGGTATAGTACTAAACAAGCAAAATTAAACCAACGTAAAAATTGTCCACCCCACATTTCTCCTAGTGTAGTATAATCAAATAAACGAAACTTTAATTCATTCACTGGGACTGTATTAAACTCATTCTCTCCTCCATTTTCTTTAATTTCTTTTCTTCCTTCTGAACGAGCCATAGAGTCTATTAAATAATTCATAGTTGTCACATTAATAATAAAGAAACCAATTAAAATAATAGCTGACAATGGTAATCCACCAGTAAAATAAGCAAAAGGAATACCAAATACACCTGTTCCAATAATATAATTAATAACAGTAGCAAATCCTGCAGCCTGAGAATATGAATGAGTTTCTTTCTTTTCTTTTTCATTTAATAACAATTCTTGTTCCTTTTTTAGTGGTTTAGAGTCATAGTTAGAGACAGAAGTATCATCACAAATAATGTTCTTCTCTTCTTCTTCACTCATACCTCTCAATGCATGTTATTAAGATCTATTCTTCTACTTACATCTAATTCTTCTTAAGAATTTATCCATTTATTTTAAAATTCTAAGATATTCTTTTGAACCTTCGGCATATGATCTTAAATTTATTACTTTTCTCTTTTCATAATATAATAAACAAAATAATAATACTTAGTAAATTAATAATATAAACTAACAGGTATCATTTTTTGGTAGTCTTTTTTGTTGATTTACGAGTATTTCGAGTTTTTGGTTTTTTTAAGTCTAAGTCTTCATCTTCAATATATATCTCTCCATCATCAGTTGAAGCATCTAAATCACCAAAACTAGAAAGAAAAGATTGATCTTGTTCTTCAACTATTTCATCTAAAGCTTCATCACGAAAATCAATTTGTTCATCACAATTTGGTCTAGAAGGACAGACAATAAAATTAAAGATTTCTTCTAATTTATCAATTCTTTTATTACTTTGATGTAAACAAAAGATTCTAATTAATTCATCAATAACTTCATCACTTTTCTTTTCTAGTGCACTTTGTACTCTTTTTGAATTTTTATTAAATTCTGATTTAATAGTTTGTTCTAATCCACAAAATGCTAATACATTCATTAGTCTTTCAGTAGCAACACCCATAGTTCCATAAAATAAACGATGGATTTGAACTAATTTGTCTGTACTTAATTCATTAATATTTGTAGAAATCTTTTTACTTGTTCCTAGAATGATTCCTTCTCCATCTAAACGTAATGTTTTTGATTTTTGAGGAATATCATTTTGATATCTATCAATTAAATGATGTTCTCGAGTAGTTCTATGCATGTTTATTAATGAATTAATTTGTGTTATCTAAATTAAACCCTTATTCTTTTTTAATTCTTTTTTTCATTCAAATAAACTATCATTTTGTGTAGTTTTCAAACTGTTTTTTTATGCTTTTTAAGTTTTTACCTCTTTTTGTTTATTTATTTAAATCGTGGTTTGAATGTTTTTTAAAAATTGAAATTTTGTATATTCCTATGTAAACCATGATTTATGTTATTATTGGATGTTTTATGATATACTATAAAAATGACTTATATAATAAAATTATTATCATTATTTTTCATTTTCTTATATACAATACATAAAAGAACTGTTTAAATTAATTAAAATAAATTATGAATAAGAAAATAATTGGACATTATGAAATAATGATAGTCTCTATGTATTTTAATGATATTAATGATTTTATTAATTTAGAATTGGCTGTAAAAAGGTTTAAAGGAAATATGGAAAGATTTCATTTTAATCCAATTTCATTAACAACAAAAACCCTGAAATATTTCCCTTCATTAGAAACTTTACATTTATATAATAGAAATGATAAAGAATTACATAATAAACAAATAATTAAATATATAATATGGTATAAAGTATCATATACATATTATATGAAACATAAATCTAATACTTTAAAGGAATTTAAAAATATAACATTTAACGAAGATGACGTCACTAATTTTGGATATGAAATTCCAAAACAAATAAAAATTGTTAAGAAAAATTGTTTTATAAATAATCATTCATTCAAAGAAATAACTATTCCACCATCTGTTCTTTCTATTCACCGTTCTTGTTTATGGGTTTGTAAACAATTACGATCATTAAAAATATCACAACAAGATTACGTCATATTCTCTAATCATCTTTTCTTTAATTTTTATAATCTTTGTTCATTGGAATTACCTAATTCTATAGTAAAAATAAATAATAAAAAAATTCCATCAATACAAAATAATCAAATATTTAATATTCCAACAACTGTTACTTCATTAAATGACTATTGTTTTTCTGAATGTTCATCATTATTATCAATTCAAATTCCTTCTTCAGTTATACTTATTGGAAATTGTGCATTTAAAAAATGTTATTTTCTTCAAGTAATTCAACTCCCAATTGACATACTTACATTACCAAAATCTTGTTTTGCATTATGTACTTCTCTTCAAACAATTATACTCCCAAATTCTTTAAAATGTTTAAGAAATAAATGTTTTGTTAATTGTTATTCTCTCCATTCAATTACTATTCCAAACTCAGTTAGTCAAATTGGGTCACATTGTTTTGAAGGTTGTAGGTCATTATCATCAGTAATACTATCAACTTCTTTATCTTCAATTAGTTCTAATTGCTTTAATTTTTGTTCATCTCTTCGTTCTATAACATTACACTCCTCAATACTTTCAATAGAAACATATTCTTTTAAAAATTGTTATTCTCTAACAACAGTTCAAATTAATTCACCATTATGTTCAATAGATCCAACATCATTTGAAGGATGTATTAATTTACATGAAATTTAATATTATTTAATGAAACAATAATTAATTATTTATTCTAATTATTAAATAATACCTTATAATAAAAATAAATCGTATTTAATTGAAAAATGCAATAACTTAATTCTAAAACATTTTCTTAGCAACATCCAGATTGTTTTTCAGGACTAACAATTGTAATATTATTCTTCTTTGGAATATTTGCCATAATCTCTTTATTATTATAAATCCCTTTTGCTAACGTTTCAAATATTTCATTTACACCTTCTCCGGTTTTTGCAGAACATCTCATATGTTGATATCCTTGTTCTTTAGCAGCAGCATCTGCTTGTTCATTTGTAACTTTTGAAGGTAAATCAATTTTATTTCCAACAATAATAATGAATGCAATTTCTTGTTCAATTTGATATTCTTGAATCCAATGAGTAATCTACAATAATATTAATTTCTTCTTTAATAATATACTAAAAGAAACAAACTTTATTAAATGATTCAACATCAGAAACGTCATACACAACAAGACATCCTTGTGTTCCTTTATAATATGATGATGTTACATTTCGAAATCTTTCTTGACCAGCTAATAAAATAATATTATTATTTTATTCCTTTTTTTTTCTTAATCTAAAATAACAAACCAGTATCCCATAGTTGTAATTTAATTGTTAAATCTCCTACTTTAACTAATTTGGAATTAAAATCAACACCAATGGTTGATATCAATTCATCATGAAATTTATCTTCACAATACCTTTCCATAATAGCAGTCTTACCAACTGAAGGCTCTCCAATAATTAAAACCTTAAATGTGTAATCAGCTGCGTTTGACATTTATTTTATTTTTATAGATTCTTTATTTTCATTTTACTTTTTTCTCTTCTCCTTTTTTAAACATCAACGAAATTTCTTTGTTTTGTATTTTCTTTTCAATATTTTTTTTTGATTTTTATCACATTTTTAATTTATCAAAAATATATTTTATGATATATATCTCAAAAAAAAAAAATATTTATATAATACAGAAAAATTAAAAAGGAAATAAAAAATATGAGGTAAGAAAAAACCCTTAGATCTCATTTTAAAAATCACGGGTTCACTAAAAATTTTCAAGTGATATTCGGAATGAGCAGCAGACCATTTGTCACTATTTATGATGGTATCACTGGAGAAGCTGAAAAAACACAAGTTAGACTTCCAGCTGTTTTTCTTGCACCAATTAGAGGAGATGTAGTTCATTTCGTTTATAGAAATCAAAGTAAAAATACTAGACAACCAGAAGGAGTATCAACTAAAGCTGGTAAACAACATTCAGCTATTTCATGGGGAACTGGAAGAGCTGTAGCTAGAATTCCAAGAATTAGTGGATCAGGATCAGGAAGAAATGGACAAGGAGCTTTTGGTAATATGACTAGAAAGGGTCATATGTTCTCTCCACTTAAGAATTTCAGAAAATGGCAAAGAAAAACACCAAAACAAATGAGAAGATTTGCTGTTGCTTCATGTATTGCTGCTTCAGCTGTTCCAGCTCTTGTTTCAGCACGTGGACATCATATTGCAGGAGTACCACAAATTCCATTAGTTGTTAATTCAAAATCAATTTCAGTTATTAAGAAGACCAAACAAGCTGTTTATCTCTTAAAGAAAATTAATGCTTATTCAGATGTTCTTAAAGTTATTGCTTCAAAGACTGTTCGTGCTGGTCAAGGAAAAATGAGAGGAAGAAAGATTAAGGAAAGAAAAGGACCATTAGTTGTTTATGGTAATGATGATCTTCAAGCTGTTAAAGCATTCAGAAATATTCCAGGTGTAGATACATGCCGTGTTGAAAATCTTTCAGTTCTTAATCTTGCACCAGGATGCCATATAGGTAGATTCATTATTTGGACTGAATCAGCATTCAAGAAACTTAACACCATCTTTGGAACTCAAAAGAAGATGGCACAAGGTAAATCAGGATTCAGAATTGCTCATGCTCAAATGGCTGTTCCAGATATGAAGAGAGTTGTTGTTGCTGCTGAAAAAGCTAAACTTCTTAGAGCTAAAATTGTCTTACCAAAAGTACCAAAGAGAGCTAATCCACTTAAGAATTGGGCTGCTATGGTTAAATTAAATCCATATGCTAAGATTGCATCACATAAACTTGCTCAAGTTGCTAAAGCACAAGCAGCACATAAAGCACAATATGCAGCTAAAATGGAAAAGATTCTTGCAGCAAAGAAAGAAGCATTAAATCAATCAGTTGCTAAGAGATTTGGTAAAACTCAAAAAGTTGATGGAAAGGTTGTTAAAGTTAAAGTTGAAAATAATCTTCTTAAAGCCACAGTTAAGAGAACTGCTAAACAAGATGCTTATATGAAGAAGTATGATGGAATCGTTAAGGCAAATGCCAAGAAATATGCTGAAAAAATTGGATTCTAAGAGAAGATAATAATGAAGTTGTTTTGGTTTCTTTGTTTGATTTAATTTTTTTATGTAATAATAAAAATAGATAAAAGTAATTATTTTTTATAGAAAAGAAATTTTGTATAAATAAAAAAATTTATATGAAAAATATTAAATTTTAAATATATCAAAAGAAATAATAATTTAAATGATTGGAAATTGAATTATGATAAACTTCTTTTAATACCGTTTTTGATTTGTTCCAAATTATAAAAAAGAAGAAGAATAAATGATAAAAAATATAAGAGTTAATACAATCATTAGAACCAATATACCCTATTTGATTAAATAATAGTACGTATCTGAACAACAACAACTGAAATATTATCTTTACTATCTTTTTCTAAAGCATTATTTCTTACACACTGAGCTTTAATATCACTTGTAAATTCTTCTAATAATATTTCTCTAAGAAAATCCTCACTAACAACTGAAATACCATCACTAGCAACAAGTATTGATTTAATAGTAGATAATGATATAATATCTATTGATGGCAAACAAGACAATGGAGGATGAAATTGTTTATCTCCAATTGAACGAGTGATAGTAATCTTACCATTAACACGTAATACACCAGATACATTTACAATATTTCCACCATTTTGTTTAATCATTTCAACTTCATCTTTATCATAAAGATTATGATCTTTACCTACTTTCATTATTTCATCATCTGTAGTTAATACATAAATTGGTGAATCACCACATCTACAAATTATAACATCATTTTCTCTTATAAGAAGAATCGATGCAGTTGTCCCTGATTCAGTAGACATAGAAACTAAAGTATGCATTTGTTCAAATACTTTTGATAAATGGTCTTTGACATGATCTGAATGTACTGTATATCCATCAATTAATGAATAAAATGTGTGCATTGATTTTATTGCAGCCCCTTGTCCATTGTGCCCATCAAATACACCTATAAAATCAATATCATCGTATAACTCACCTTTGACCATAAGAGTATCTTCCATATAAACCCTTTTTCCTATTGTTTGAGCCGTACCAATATCAAATCGTTTTGAACATGAATATTGTTGTTTCTAATTAATGAGTATTAGAACAAATATCTTAACTGTAAAACAAACAAATAATAAAACATCCTCTTCTGATTGATCAAGTACATTTCCATTTTCTGTTTTTAAAGGAGAACCACCCCTTTTTAGTAAATATGAATTTGATAATTTTGGTAATGAAACTCCTGATGACTTAATTATTTTACCATTAACAAAAACAGGTCGTTCTTGACCATAAAAAGCACATTTAGTTAATGAATCTGTCGACCTTATTCTTTTATGTAATTTAGCTTTTTGTTGTTCTTGAATAGGAGAGGCATTAGAAGAAGTAGAATATCGTATGAGTAATGACATGAACTAGTCACTGAATTTTAGTTATTTTTTCTTCTTTTGTTTTGTTTTTTTTAGAAAGTAAAAAAAAAATAATTGTTTTTTTTTTGATTTTTTCATTGTTTTAGAACGTAATATCATTCAATTATTATTTTTTTCCTTCTTTCTTTTTATTATAATAAATGTTTATCTCCTGTAACTACATCTATTAATACTGTAGGTCCTGGACCTACACCTAACACTGTTATTGTTCCTGGATTTATTTCAGTTCTTCCTGCATCAACTACTTCATAATATAATATACCTAACTCTTCATAAGTTTGCTTCATTACTTCAAACTCTTTAACATCTTCTATTTTAACAACTACTTTCTTTGCTCCTTGATTTTCCCATTCAATAATACATTCTGGTGAAATTTCCATTGCTTTTTGAAAACACCCAATAGCTGCATGAGCACATTGAGAACATTTTTTACCAATAGACATTGGTATATCATTACGAACACATAATACCATTTTATATTCCATAGAATTTAAAGAAAAATAATACTTTTGTTTGGATCTTTTTATTTCTTATTGATTCAAACAAAAAAATAAACAAAAATATTGAAATAAAACCATTTCATTTTATTTTGAAACTGTTAGTGTTTCTCTAGTTGGTTCATTTTTATTCACTTTTGTTTGTACACTAGCTAAACCAATAATAGAGAGACTAACAATTATTAAAACAAAAAATGAAA
This sequence comes from Entamoeba histolytica HM-1:IMSS, assembly GCF_000208925.1. Taxonomy (NCBI): domain Eukaryota; phylum Evosea; order Mastigamoebida; family Endamoebidae; genus Entamoeba; species Entamoeba histolytica. The sequence continues at coordinate 18,739 of NW_001914906.1, read as the reverse complement.
AACCAGCAATATCAACTAGTAATGCAAGTAAAAGATAAATTGCAACAGCAATACCATAGACATAAACTGGCTCAATTTTAGCTTTTTCTAAGATAGATTGATCAACATCTTCAATTATAAGATAAGAAACTAATGTACCTACAAAAAAGAATAAACATGCAAAATTTTCTAGTTCAAATAATGACATAACACTTGCAAAAATAATTCCAATAACAGTATAACTTAAATAATGTGAAAAAATGTTTTTAGTAATTCGTTCTATTAACACATTAGCATCTTTTGGAATCTCATATTTTAAATTAAGTATTTCAATAATATCTTGTTGGATTTCTCCAGCAAGATTTCCAAAGAATTTTGTTGCATCAAACTTCATTAAATATACCTTTTAATTCTAAGTTCTTTATCAATAAATATTTTCCCTCAAAAACTGTTTTAATTCTTCAGTTTAATTAAATTTAGATATCATTTTTGTTTATGTTTTAAGTTCTAACTTATAAGTTCTTTTTGACCTTCTAATTTAACAAGAAATTTTTGTTATTTATTCATTCTTATTTCAGCTTGACTCCATTTAGTTAATGCTTCATCATAAGAGGTTGCTTTTTGTTTTTCTGAATATTCATTTGAAATAATCTCTGACAACTCTAAAAGTAACTCTTTTTGTTCATCATTCCATAACTGCGGATTTTCTTCACATACTTTAACAAATGGTTTAGTTGATATTTTTCCCCAAATTCTTTTTATTGGTTTATTTTTTAATTCGTTGATGAGAATTTTAAAAGTTAAAGTAAGCATTGAAACAACTTCTTGACTGAGTATTGTTGTTTTATCAAACTCTCCAGTTTCATTTGTTAGATATGCCTTTTTAAGAGAAGCAGAAATTAATTTAATATTTTCAATAGCAGAAGTAACACCTTTTCCAAATTCAAAGGCATCTTGAGAAAGGATTTGTTTGAACTTTAAGATTTGACTACACTTTGTAACAATTTGTGATTGAAGAAATGAGATGTGATAAGATTGCATTGCTTCAATTAAGGAGATTTTGTCATTAATCACATCACAAATATTTTCGTTTGGTTCATTTGTTATCAATTTTTCAACAATTTCTAGATATTGTTGTTGTGTTTCATCAGTTATCAGTTTCTTCTTATCATGTAAATTATCTTTAAAAAGAATGTATTAAAAAGAAAACAAAAAAAAAAACAAACAGTTAAACATTCTTTGAGTTTTCTTACAATACGATGCCAATATCCTTTTCTTTCAATAGAGTTTGAAAGCACATCTAAAATTTTAGATACGTCTTTGGCTTCAATATGTTTTTCATCATTGGCGTCAGTTGTTCGTCTTTTCATTATAAAGGAATTTAACAAAGGAAAAGAAAAGAGAAAAACCAAAAAGAAAGAGAAAGAAAAATTAATAGTATAATTTATAATAAAATATTAATATGAACTAATTTTGTTTATTTGAAGAGCCAAAAATACAAGTTTTGAAGAAAGAAAAGAAGACAAATCTGGAATCGAAGTAATGTTCTCGGATTTTCTTTCAACACCACTTGATAGTAGCTCACCTAGAATGGCTTATAGTGCATCTCCAAGATCAAGAAAACCAGCTATATACAGAGGAACACCACCAACATTTACTTCAACATTAAGGTGTGTTCAATCAGGTACAGAAATTGGATTACCAGAAGAAACATGGGAAGTAAATATTGAACCAGACGGTACTATTAAGAAAGAAGGTAAAACACTAAATTCTGTTTGTTAGTTATCTTGAATGACTTCGAAGTAATGAATTAAATGAAATATGAGTTTGTTATTTTTAATAAATAAATTACTTATTTAGTAGGAGTTAATTGAGCCATTACCTCGGTTTGCAATTGGGATTGCTCAAACACGTGGTGTAAGAGAAAATATGGAAGATGTTATATCTACTTGTCATTTAGAACGAAATAAAGATTTGGTTGGAGTGTTTGATGGACATAATGGAGATTCAGCTGCTCGGATAGCAGCTACATTATTAAAACAAGATACTAAAAATTATACATTACTTGATGATATTCATTTTATTGATTTATTTAATCATTTACAAAAGAAGATTGTTTCACAAACACAAAGTGGAACTACTGCAACAGTACTTTATCTAGGCTGTGAAATAGTTAAAATAGCATATGTAGGTGATTGTTCAGTGTATTTAATTGATAATAATGGAATAAATAAAATTACTGTACCACATCGTTGTGGAAATATTCTAGAAGAAAAAAGGATATTAACAAGTGGTGGAACGATAGAAGATATTGATGGAATAAGACGTGTGAATGGAATAATTAATATTACTAGAAGTTTAGGTGATAAAGAACTTCATCCTCCATTATCCTTTGAACCAGAGATATATTCAGTTAATGTAAAAAAAGGATTGAGTCATATTGTAATAATAAGTGATGGTGCTGATACAGTAAAGTTTGTGTTGCAATAATATTATTTATTTTAATGAAATAATTAATTTGTTATAGTGAAAAAGAACTAGAAAAGATGATTAGAAGATCTCCAACAGTTTCTATTGCAGCAGCAGCAATTAGAAATGAAGCATTTAAACAAAAAAGCAAAGATAATATTTCTGTTGTTGTAGTTGATATGAAATTTAGTTCATATGAAAGAAAAACAACATCACCTTTAGTTGATGATTTATGTATTGCAGGTGGTGATGAAGACAATCCATTTGATTTTTAAAGTGTATCAACATTAATTTATCTCTTTTAGATATTAAAAAGAGTATCAAACTTGTTAATCTTTTATTCAAAAAAAAGAATGAAAGAATACTAATAGTTTAATTGCATTAATTGTTTTTTAAGTTCAAATTTATTTTCAGCAATACCTCGAATTATTAATAAACTCTTATCTATTGGAACTGTTTCATTTCCAACTACTTCTCCTAAGGTTTCTAATAAATCATTCATTGCTTTTATTTTACTTTGAATTGTGAATTTTTCCATTTGTTCTTTATTTATTTGTTTTTTAAAATCATCGATAAGAGATACATCTTTAGGTAGTGGATTATTTGAAATCCATTGTTGCAATGATTCTATTTCTTCTTTTGTTTGATTGATTGAATAAATAATAGAATCTTTCATTTGTTGAATTTGGTCTTTTTTCATTAAATTATTTTGAACACCTTCTTTGTTGATATAGTATTGATTATAAGGTGAAACAAAATTATAATTTTCATTTAAAGTGGTCTGCTCTTGTTCAGATTGTTTATATTTAGTAAAAGTATTATTTTGTTGTTGTAATTCTGATGGATTTGTTAATGTCTTTTCTTTGCTATGGTCATAGTCTTGTACGTAATAATCTGTTATATTAGTATTAGAAATTTTGGTACTTGATCTAATCTCATTTTGGTATTGTTGAGGTGTTATAAATGTAGAAGATTGTGGAGATAACAAAGGGTTTGATAGAGAGGGGTATTGGTTTGGAGTATATTGTGGGTGAGAATATGGTAAATAAGGATTATGTATATTTTGGTATGAAGGATATTGGTTTTGATAAGGGTAATATTGGGTAGTGGAAGACATCTGTTGTTGATAAGTTGGGTTATTTGTTGAGTATAATAAGTTTGATTGTTGAGTAAGATATTGTTGATAAGATGTGGTTGGGTTTGGAGTGAATGAATTTGATTTAGAATAAAGAAAAGGGGATAATTGAGCATTTTTACGAACAGGAGGTATTGAACCAAAAAATGCTAATAGTCTTTCAAGTAATAACAATAAATCTGTTGAACTGTTCCATTGTTGTTGTATATTTTGGATAAAACCATCTTCTTTTACTAAAGGATGATTTTTTACAATTTCCATTCCTTGAGAGATAAAACAAGATAATTCAGGAGGAGATAATGGATAATTATAAGTAAATGCTATTAACATTGGAACTCCAAACACTTTTCTTTCATAAACAATTGGAAGGAAACCTTCTAAAGAAATGTATTGATGTGAAGAATATTTAGATAAAGTAATACCAATTTTTAATTTAGGATATTTAATTTGAAGACGTTTAATATCTTTTGTGACACTGTCACAGTCATTATAAAATTCTCTTACAGAGGAAAGGAAGAAATTAATTTCTTGCATAGATTAATTAACAAAATTTAATACTCAGTTCTTTGATAATTTCTTTTTTGATTTATATTTTAAAAAATATATTTAAATAATACTTAAATATTGATATTTCAATTAGAAATAATATTCTTCTGTTATTAGAACCAACTTAGTCCAATTACATCAGCAACAAATTGAACTAATGCAAATGAAAAACATATAATAGCAATTATCAAAATTGGCCATGCCCAATATGATGATGAATATTTACCACTAAATGAAGTGACATATGTTTTACTTCCCCATTTTCTTCTTATAATAAATTTACTATATATTTGTAATACTCCTGGGATAATGAATAATAAAAAGAATCCAAAAATTCCTGCAAAATTGAAAATAACTTCTAAATCTCCTTTAATTGCACCAGCAATTAGAGGAGGAACAGCTGCAACTAAACGACTAGAATATAACCATATTTTAGGACTTTTTTCTTTCCATTGTTTTGGAATCATTTGAAGTAAATTAGAAGATAATGTTACACAAACTAATGGATATTCTGATGTTAAGTTAATTGCTGGGAATAATAATATTACCCATTGAACAACTACTCCATACCATTTTGCAGAACTACCATCATCACATACTCCAAATCCACCATTACATCCAGTAAAACCTAACCAATTATGAGTTACAGGTGTTCTTGTTGCATCTCCAAAACAAAATGAACAAGCAAATCCAATAATTACATATAAAATGGTTGCAGTAGTAATTCCTAATACAACAATTCTTCTAAGATGATTTTTTGGTTTTGTTGGAGTCACAACATCTGGTAAATTTTGATGACATGCTAATGCCACACTACAAGAACTAAACAAAGTTCCAAATCCTCCAATATCTATGAAGAACGTTAATGTTGATTTTGATGGTGGAATAACTTCATAAGTACCTTTTACTGAATTATAAATGATATGAATTATACACGTTAAAGCCATTACTCCAAAACAGAAAAATCTCCAACATGTTAATATGTTTTGTAAAATTGCTTGTTCAGCTACTCCCATTAATGACAACGGAATAACAATTAATGCAAACAATACTATTCCAGATAAGTAAGTCAAATGACATGGTCCAAAAAGATCCCAATCTCCCATTACAATTGAACATTCACCAAACTTACTTAATGGATATTTCCATAATATCATTGTTACTGAAGAACTGAATACACTGGAATATGCCCATAAAGCACCATAACAAAAAAATGATAAAATAATAATTGAGGTCATTTTACCTCCTTTACCAAAAAATATTGCAGACATTCTAGTATAATTATAAACTTCATATTCTATTTCATTTTGAGGTCGTTGGGCATTTCTACTTCTTCTATAGGTTTCCATAACCCCACTTGAACGAGCCATATTTTCAAGAACCCATATAGCTGTAACAATACTCATTAAATAAAAAAATAATGTTGTTATTAAAGATAATCCAAGTCCAGCATTTTCAAAGGCATAAGGTAATCCAAATACTCCAGTACCTACAATATAATTAATTAAAATTCCAAATGTTTGTAAAGGTGATATAGTATGTACATTAACTGATTTAGACACTATCTCTTGTTCTTCTTCTATTTCTTTTAAATTTTCTTCGATATCACTTGAGTCAGAATTGAGAGGAGGCAATGTTTCTGAATTATCAACTTTCTCATTTTCATCAACTAACACTGCAGTTTCTTGATGATCAGTAGAAGGCTCGTTCGGAAAAGAGCTTGACATCTGTTAGTTTATTTCAAGTTCGATCCCGAAAAGTATTTCGAAGCTACTAATTGTGTACGATTTTAGTTTTATCTTCTAGAATGTCTTTACTTATTTAAGGAGACTATTCTTTGAATTGTCACGACTTTTTTTCTTAATTATGCAAATAAAAAAAATTATTTAATTTTGATTAATTTAAAAAACCGAAAATTAAAAAGTGAATAGAAAAACAGGAATTTAGAAAAATGAAAAGCAAGAAACCAATTACCACTCCAAAACATCTCTCAGACAACCCCCTAAACAAAAAACCATTTGAAACAATACCCTACCGTTTTTCTGAAAGTGGAAATATTAGAGAACCCTTATATAGTATGAGTAAAGATTTTCATGGTTATTCTATGTCTTTTCCTGGTAGGAAAAATTCAGGAGGTTTAAGTGATGATGATTATGATGAGAGTGATTCTGATTGTCATAATGAAACAGACGAAGAACATCCAGATTTATCAAGTGATGATGAAAGGACAACTGAAGATAATGATGAAACTGAAGTGATTATTACTGAAGAAAATTATGAAGAAATTGTAGATAGACTTAAACAAATGGTTTTAAATCAAATAATTTCACAACATCAAAATGAACAAACTAAATTACGTAAAAGATTTATAGAGTGTTGTTCTATTATTAACAAAGAAAAAGATGATATTATCCATGATATGGAATTGTTTGGATTAGGTAGTCTTGATAAAGACAAAATTAATGATACTCTTAGTTGTCTCGAAAATACAATCAATGATTTACAGAGAAATTTTGAAGATAAAAAATATATTAGCACCATTAATTAAATAAATGTTTATTAATTCTGATTTTTGAAATTTTTACTGTTTAATGTTTTCAAATTAACAAAATTTTTTTGATTCTTTATTAATTTATACTTACTTTTGTTATTTAAAAGATCAAAACGTCATAAAAGAGACATTAAAACGAAAATAAGAATATTCGACTCAATTAGTTTATTGGTATTATATGGGAGATTGTTATTGAAAGGGTTGTGAATACTGGGGTTGACCAAAATTACTACAAAGCCGTTGGTTATCAGCTTGTGGATAGCAAGGACAAACTAAATTAGGCTGTTGGAATTGTGGTACTTGAAAAGGAGGAGTTGGGGAGTGTGGAAATAAATTTTCAATTTCTTGTTTGGTTTGACTTTCTAATTTTCTGTCTAAGTTAATACTTTGAGAAGAAGCATGGTGAGATGATTGGTGAAGTGTTTGTTCAACTTCATTCTGAATAGGGGCTGATGAAACTTGATGTGTTGGTGTATGTTGTTGATTTTTTTGGGTTAAACAAGAACAAGTTTTACCATAACAATATTGATGATTATAAGATAATGGTTGTTCAATTGAATTAAATTGATTGAAGAAATAAGGAGAATCACCATTTATATTATAAGGTTGAGGATAGTAACAATAAGGATAATAATAATAAGGATATTGATACATCATACGTTGATATAAAATTTGTTTTTGTATAAAATGTTTCATATCTTTTTGTTGTTGTTTAATATAATATTTTATTTTTTCTTCATTAACTTTGAAATTTTTTTTAGACATTTCAAACTGATTAAAAGTTTCATCTTTTTGTAGTTGTTGTATAATTTTATTAACTTTTTTTTCAACTTTATAATCAATATAAGCATCAATAATCTTTTTTTGGTGTGAATCTAAACTCTTCTTTAATTTTTTCCATTCATTTTTTAATTTATTATTTGGATTTTTCTTTTTTTCTGCTTTTTCTTCTTTTGTGTTGATTTTGTCTTGAATTGATGCCGCATTAATAATTGAATTTTCTGTAAATAATAAATCATCTCCTTCTTTTTTTTCAGTTTCTTCATTATATTCTTCATTTTCAAATGTATACTCTTTACTTATTTCTTCTTCTTTTGTTTCATCTTCAAAACTAACATTCTTTTCTTGTGTTTGTTTAATACCTTTTTGTACATTTTCTAATGAATTTGTAATCTTTGGAAGTTCTTTAGTCTCATTTCCTGTATTTTGAATTGGTTTTGTTTCTTTACCTTTGACTTCCATTTTTTCCTGATTTTTATTGGTTTTTAAGTTTTTTAATTCGGTTTCAGTTTTTCATTAAAAAAGTTGTAAAATAGTCGTTTTATTAATTTTATTTATTATAAAAAAAATTTCTCATTCTTTTTTAAATTTTCATGAATTTATATCTATTCTTTTTATTTTTCTTTTGACTCCCAAATAACTCTTTTTTGAAGGTAAGTATATCTTTAAAATAAAAACTAAATGTTATCAAATAGTTTTTAAACTTCCTAAAGAAAAGACTAAAATTATGATATAATAATATAAATAACAATAAATTTATAAACAAGTATTATAACCATAAAAAATAGATTAAAACAGAATGACGTTTATGGCAGTTTTATTCTTTTTAATTTATCTTTTATTATTATTATAAATTGTATAATTGAATATTTCATTTATATTTATATTTTATTATATAAAAAATCAATTAATTAAATATTAAAAGAACATAGCTTCTGTTATTCCTAGTTTAGTGGAAACTAATCACATTAATGATTTTAGTAATTCTATGAATTATATTTGGCTGTGATTGAAGCATTATTCATTGACATCCATCATGTTTTTATTACATGATTTTTAATTTAGTTAATGATGTCAATCTCAATCTTTAATTCCTTGTACTTATTTCTTTTCTTCCAATACACTCCATTAATATTATGATATTCAACAATAATCATATTAAATAATAGACCAGTTTTATTCTTTTTATTTAATACATATATCTGGTATTTTGTGATATTGTCCATGAAAGTACAATAAAAGAAATAAAACAAAGAAGAAAAACTAAATAATAAATAAATATCTATTTCTAATAGACATATATCAGTATCTAATTTTTATTTTTATTGATATATCCTTTTCCAATGCAGGAAATACATCAAATTTTAATGCCATGGCTATTGTGTAAAACCTTTGAGTCTTGTAAAGAAAAGCAAATAAGACATAAAAATCCAAGGTTATACAATAAAAAAAGAAATATCAATAGCAATAAATTTCATCACAATAATAATGGTAAAAGAAATATCAAGGAAAATGGTTTAGAAGAAGAAAAACACAAAGAAAAACAAATAAGAAACAAGATAAATACAATAATAATAAAGATTATACAAATAACAAATACAAATGGCTAACAATAAATGATATACAAGAAAGAATAAAAAGAATAACAAGTGAATGGAATGAAGGAGAATACAAAGAAATACTTAAAAAATATGAATGTAAAAAGAAAAGATGGTATGATATTCAACAAGAAGTATATTCAATCAAAAAGAAAAAGATAATTGAAAAAAATCAAAGAAGAAAATAAAGAAAAAAGAAATCAATTATGATTAACCTTATTTTTTAGGTTTTTCATCATGTTGAGAAGTGAGCGAATCAGTTTCTTCAACATGCTTAATTGAAAAAAATCAAAGAAGAAAATAAAGAAAAAACAAAAGACAATGAAGAAAAAGACATTAAAACAAATGACGAAGAAATTAAAAACAAAAACACATTAAAGAAATGAATGATAGATGTAATGCTGCAAGAATAATAAATAACAAAGAATACAAAATAAAATAAACAGACAAGAAATACAATATAAAGAAATTGAATTTTAATTGAAGTGTTGTATTGTTTTGCAATTAATTGGTTGAATAAGAAATTATATAAGAAAGGAATAAAGGAATAAATAGAAAGTATAGTAAAAGCAATAAACATCAATGTAAATAATGAAAAAGAATATATTAAATATATTAAAATGTCACATAAAATAAAAGAAAATACTAAAAGGTACATTAAAATGAAAATAAATGATATAATAGAAAGAAGAGTAGAGTGTGATTCAATAATAAAAAACATCATATTAAAGAATAACTCTACAGAAATTGATGAAGAATACCTTAACACTCTCATCAATAAAGTAAAAGAAATGAAAATAGAAAAATGTACAAACATTAATTATTACTGGAAAAGAAAAGAAGCTAACGAATTAATAATTGAAATTAATAATAGATGGGTATTGTCAGGAAGCAGAATGCAGGATCTGCAAGATGATATGAAGAATATTTCAATGATTATGCACCTCTACCTCCAAAATAAAATAATAGGAGATAAATTTGATGAAATAAAAGAAATCCTAAAGAAAATAAATAGACTAGAAGATATAATCAATGAAATTGTACAGAATAAAGTGCATCATGAAATTAAAAGAACATGATGAATAAGGAATTAAAGTCAAAACACTAGAAAGAATAAAATACCTAAAATATATGATGACAATGATCAAAGAAAGAATTAAATTTAATAAAAATGAAATAATCAGAATCAATACAAATAAAATCATGTTTGATTCTAACAAGAAAATTAAAATAAAGAAGAAACAAAAAATGAAATATACCCAAATAACGATATTACTTTAGAATATTTGAAATCGTTATATGAAACACAGGTGATATTAAATAAAGATAATTGGAAAATAAAACAAATCACCTCGTGGAATGAATGATACAAATACTGTTATTAAAATTTAATAAAAAACCAAAAAAATTAATAAAAAGTGGAATAAAATTAATTTAAACGTTGCAATCCAAATTGAGTATTCATAATTGCAGTTAACTTAGAATTAAATTTACCAACTTCTTTTGGCTTAACAATAGTAGCAAATTTCTTACTTCCATTTGTTGCACGAACAAGACAACCATCACAACCAAGTCCTGGAATTTCTTTTTTCAAATGTGCTAGGCAATTAATTCGTTTCTTTTAAAAATTCATCACCGTTTATTTGATGATTTCTATAAAAGAAAAATGTCAAACCTTGTTTAAATGTTACCCAAACACTTCCACACTTTTTCGTTTTTGATAATTTATAAAGCTTTAGAAGTTCTTCAAGAAATACTTCGTTATCAACAAATCCCATAAATCACAATTATTAATATTTTATATCAGTTCTTTTTGTTTTTAATTTTTATGACTTAATTAATTGCTTATTATTATTATTATAGTTATTTTAAATGAAGTTTGATGAACATCTTATTCGATAAATTTCGTTTACTAACTATATCAGGAAAGAAATATAATCACCTTCTCCTTTAGCATAGGCTTTGTTATACTTTCAATAATGAAGAAATTTAACAAAAGAAAGAATAAACAAAATAAAATATATAAAAATATAGTACAGCCATTCAAACTTAACTCTCTACCTTATGAGGTTATATTTCACAAATAAACAAGTGATACTTCTTGTTTCTATTATTATTTATCCTTATTTTTATTCTTTCTATTATTCTATTATTCTTTTGCTCTTTTTCTTATTTATTAGTCTTTCTATTTAGTCACGTACTTATACTTTATTCACCTGTTATATAAAATACGGTGATGATGCATCATATGCAAATAGAAAAGAAATGCTAAAGAAGAGAGAAGAGCAGATGATAATAGATAAGATACAAACGAAACAAAAAAGAAAAAAAGATATAAAACAAAAACTGAAAAAAGAAAAACTTCAAAAGGAATAAAGAAAAAACAAAAGAAATGGAGATAGAAGGAGAAAGAAAAAGTGTATTAAAAGCATATTTACAGAAATTGAAAACATACCAAGCAAAAGAAGAGGCGTTAGAAAAAATAAAAGAGACGTTAAAAGTTAGTAAAGAGAATATGGGAAGGAATGAGGAGATGTTATTATCATTACAAACGATTGGGATGTCCATTGGAGAAGTACTCAAATGTTTAAGTGAAGAGAAGTATATTGTCAAAGTGTCATTAGGACCACATTATGTAGTTGGATGCCGAAGTTGTATTGACAAGAAAAAGATAACACAAGGAACAAGAGTTGCACTTGATGTGTCTACTAATACTATAATGAAAATCTTACCAAGAGAAGTTCACCCAGCAGTATATTCGATGACAGTAGAAAGTCCAGGGAAAGTTAAATATGAAGATATTGGAGGATTAAGAAATCAAATGAGAGAAATACGAGAAGTAATTGAATTACCAATGACAAATCCCGAATTATTTGAACGAGTAGGAGTTAAAGCACCTAAAGGAGTATTATTATATGGACCACCAGGAACAGGAAAGACACTACTTGCAAGAGCACTTGCAAGTAATTTAGAATGTCACTTTTTAAAAGTTGTTGCAAGTGGGATTGTAGATAAATATCTTGGAGAG
>NW_001914906.1:0-6553 GCF_000208925.1 Entamoeba histolytica HM-1:IMSS | reverse complement strand
TTGCTTAGAATTTTTTTCATTCATCTCATTTTAGCTATAGTAATGAAAGGATTTGGTCTTCAAGTATATTTTTTCCAAACAGTAATTTGTTCATTAGTTGTTATTAATTTCATGTATTACAGATATAGTATGAGTGGAAATGTTATTACTCTTAATACTTTTATTCAAGAAATTTTTACATTGAAAGGAAAATGGATTTCAACACTTATAAAAGCAGGAATGGGGTTTTTAAGTATTTTCTGTCTTCGAGTTATTTTATATTATTGTCATATTGACACTTCTAATTTATTTAGTAATTTTTACACTGATGGAGAGTTAGATATTCCTGTTGTTCTTGACAATCTTTTTTTCTCTGTTATAACGGAAGAAATTGCTTTAAGACGAAGTATGCTTAACACAATTAAAACTTATACTCCAACATCTAAAAACTATCTCTTTATCATATCAGGAATTTGGTTTGGTCTAATTCATTTTGTTAATATCGGCACTTCTTCATTTACTGTTACTTATGTTTTATTCCAAATGTCTTATGGTATGGTTATCGGTTATACTTTCGGTATCTTCACTGAATATCTTGGTATTTTCCCATCTATCATTCTTCATTCAATGAATAACGCTTGTGCTATTTTTATTCCTTTTGTTTTCTCACCTTTCCTTCTTCTTTATTCAATTTTATCCGCTTTATTATTGATTTATTTATCTCACAAATTACTGATATCTCTTTCTCTTTAATTAATTTGTTCTTCTTATTTTCTTGTTTAATAAATAAAAACTGAACATAAAAAAAATTACTGAGGTTTGACTCTCATATTTATACAATTAGTTTTGATGATTAGGCTCTTTGTCTATAATAACTTTATATAACTTGGTTTATGATGTGGAAAAACCACTGATAAGATTTAAACTGAATGGAAAAAATAATTTCTATAAAAAAATTGATAGTTTAATGTTAGTACTTCCTACTAAATTACCTAAAAAGTATAAATCAAAACATTTTTATCAGTTGTTACAAACGTCATATCATCGGTTATTTGTTTTTTTTTTTAAATTCAAAGTTGAATAGTATGAATGAAATAAGACAAGTTAGTATTATTGAAACTCTTATTATCATATGTCATACTAATGTTAAAACCAACTCGTTAAGAGAGTATTTACTTAAGAATATTATGTTTTTATTATTTATTTGTGAGTAATATACGATCAATTAAGGAATAAAACGCAACAGAATTTCAAAGATAAAGTATTAGTTTTAGTTGGTTTTGTTAAGTCACTTTCAACTTCACAATAGAAGTTATCAATCTGATTGTTATATTTTAATTAATGGAATTAAACTCAGATATGTCTTCCAACAACAGTTCCAATAAAAGAACAACAAATTGTTATCACTAAAGTATTTTGAAATAGTGAGAAGAATATCATTCCACATTACTATCATTTTTTTTCATTTCTAGAAGAATAGTCCTGAATTTATTATGACTGGATATATGTTTGTTTACAATTAATAAAATGAATAAATGTCTAGTTTACTTCTGATGTAAGATTAGTACTGTTGTTTAGGATAGTATTTATGTTTATATTGACTGTTAATTGATGATAAATGAAATTCATATTATTCTATCAAGTGTCTAACTCTTCAATCAATTTCAGAATGTTAAATAATCAATGAAATAAAAACTAATGTTTTTGGTATTTCTATGAGATTTTAGTTTACCAAACAAGAACATGTAATAATTGTTGATTATTTTGATACAACATATTCAAAAAAAATGGTTTATTACAACCAATTTACATTTAGTGATAAAATTTTTTTAATTAACATTATGACACATTAACTGCTTAAAGATTGGATTGGTATTTTCACACTACCTGATTCTCTCACATAACAATTTATTAATTTTAAATTTTTGAGAGTGTTAAGATTAATATAAGAAGGAAAACAAAAAAAAAAAATACAAAATGTCTTATGAAAGATATGATAAACACAATAGGTAATATAATACAAAGATAAACATTATTTTTAATAGAAAAACATTGAAATTATTAAACCTGATTTAAAAGTTATGAATAACACAAAAAAAAATAGATTTAAAATTATGTGAATTATTCAATACTTTAAAATAATTTATTTATCAAAAAATTCAAATTATTTGAATTATCTAAACTTTGAAAAGAAAATAAATAAAACAACAATGAACAATTTTCTTTCTTATTATAATGAAATAGATTGAGTAATAGCAAATTTATTTACTTCCTTTAATAGGTTAAAATATAAAGGAAAAAAAGAGAAAAATCAACTTCAAAAGAAAAAGTAATAATCTAATTTTATATGAAAAATGATGTTTGGAAATATAATAAAAGATTATTTCTTTTATAAGTATAGAATTATTTATTAAATAAAAAAACAATTTGTAAGAAATGGTTTTTTTAATGATGCTTCATTTTTAATTATATCTACTAAAATAATTCATGAAACGTAAAAAATTTATCTCTTAGAAGAATTGCCACGTCAAGTTTGATGAATAAGGATTTTAAGACTTATCTGAATAAATGGATGTCATGTGCAGCAAGGAAGTAAAACAACACAAAAAAAAGAGTGGTGAAGATCAAACAATCAGTGATGATGTGAGACATAAACAAAAACATGAAGAAAATGTTTTTGGACAATGGGGGTTTTTGATTTATTACATTTTATTAAAAGGTGGAAGTGTTACTATTAAGCCATTCGTCAAAAAAACAGATATTGACAAAAGAAATCAAATAGACTTTTGTTCGGTAGAGGTTAATGGAAAAATTTTGTCTGCAGAAGAAATTCAAAAACAAGTAATCCCAATGATAGATAAATCAATTAATCACAAATATTTTAGAAGGACTTTACGTAAGTATATTCATGATAATATTATGAATGAGGTTGTAGAGTGGTGTAAAGAAGAGGCTAAAAAAGAAAAAATTTATATATTAACAAAGTCATCAAAAAAAGCAAAGAATGAAAATAAACCACCTAATACTATAATTAATAGTGTCAATATTAATGGTAAAAATTATAATAGACGTTTTATTACAACAAATTGTGGAAACTGGTTAAAAGAAGTTCTTAAATGTTTGATTCCAAACCCACCACCTAAAACGCACACAATAATAATTTCACAAAAAACTGTTCCTCCTAATATAATTATGAATGGCATGGGTCTTGAAAACTTAATAACTAAAACTCCAACAATAACCCAAATTAATGGGTATGCAGGATATTATGACGCATGTGGAGAATTACGTTTGTGGAATTGTCAACTGTATCTACCATTTCCTATAGAAGATAAGTTGAACCCAATTGATCCAAAAAGTTCAGATAGTCAAACTAATTTATAATATAAGTCAATAATATTTGTTTAAATATTTTTGATAATGTTAGTTGTTCTGGTTTGAAGACGTCACGTTATAAACACACACAAATATTAATACAAAATCAAATAATGAAATATATCAAATAGTATGAAAGAATAATAACAAAAGAAAAAGATATAAATGAAGGTATTAATAATAAATGAAATTATAAATAATAATATAATAATAATGAAATATTCATTCATAAAATAAGAAATAAAGAAATGATATTTAAATGATAATAACTAAAATGATGAAAAATAAAAAGAAGAATGAAAAAACAATAAAACAAAAAGAAATGATTTATTCACAAAACAAGAATAAAGTCTAAATAATAAATAAAACATATAAAATTATTTATTTTAATGATGTATGATGTAATTAATATCCATTAATGAATAAATGACAATTTTATTAGCATTTATATTTTTAATTTTTATCATAATATTAAAAAAGAAAGAAAGATAAAAGGAATAATAAAATTAATTGTCAATTGTATTTTGTATTTTACTTACTTTAAACACAAAGTTTCAATATTGGAGGGATTGATAAGAAAATATACATGAAATAATCAATATAAATAAAATATGAAACAGTGTTACAATATAAAGACATTACAATGATATTGAACAAACAAATAATGCATAAAAGTGAATGACAATATCACAAAATACCAGATATATATGTATTAGATAAAAAGAATAAAACTGGTCTAATATTTGATATGACTATTGTGGCTGATCACAATATTAATGGAGAATATTGGAAGAAAAGAAATAAGTATAAAGAATTAAAGAATATGCTAATGAAAATAGAAAAAATAAAAGATGTCAAAATAAATCCAGTAGTAATTTCAATAAATGGATTAATAAATAATTCAAGTAATAGATTAATTAAAGAATTAAAAATTGAAATTGACATCGAGAAAGAAGTTAAAAACCATATCATAAAAAACATGATGGATGTCATGGAATATTGCTTCAACCACAACCAAACATACTCTGTAAAAATACTAGAAGAAGACGAAGGGATGTGATTAGTCTCTGATGAATAAAGAAACTAATAGAAATTAATTCTATTATTATTTAATTACTTATTATTATTGATTGCTTAAATACATAGTTTCATTTATACAAAATGTTTTATTGAAGATATTAACAATTAAATTAAGATATTATCTTAAATAAATACTTAACTAAAAAAGCGTTCAAAATATAATACTTTATATTATTCAATTTGTATTTCTATATAAAATTATAGGAATTTAAACAAATTAATTATTTACCAATAAAACATTTCAAAATATATTTTTATCATTTATTGAAATAAACATCATTATATTATTTTACTATTATTATAAAATTGTAGAAGTAAGCGATGGTGAGGTTATTGCCAAAAAACAAAACCATTTACCAACTTAACTTCAAAAAAGAAAAAGAATAGATAAAACAGTCATTCATATCTAATGATTTCTTGGTCCTTTGTTTCCTCCAAAACCACCTCTGTTTCCTCCAAAGCTTCCTTTATTTCCTCCACGTGCACCTCTATTATTAAATCCTCCGCGAGATCCACCTCTATTTCCTCCACGAGATCCTCTATTATTAGCTCCTCCTTTTGCTCCACCCTTAGCACCTCCACGTTTAACTGGTGCTGGTGGATTCTTCAAACGATCAACAGAGAAAAGTTTATCAGTATACAAGTAAATTTGATCATCAACATTATATGAATCAGGTTTAACTCCTTCAACTGGAACAACACTGAAGTAATAATCATTTAATGGTCCAAATACTTCTCCAACTTTTCCTACTTCAGCTTTCTTTTCGTTGTAGACAATAGCATTAAAGGCTGGGTATTGTGTAGTTGATGTTGCTTTAAAAACCATAACAGTTTCAGCAGCATGTAAGAATTTACCATAAGGAACAAGCTCTCCACTTGGTTGTTGATCACGTCCACCGAAAGAAGCTCTTCCTCTTCCTCTATTTCCACCTCGTCCACCTCTAAATGACATTGTCTTCTAAATTTATAAAAAATTGGAGATCTCTTTTAAAAAACCCTAATTATATATTTTATTATAAATAAATTAAAATTAATTATATTAAAAAAAACAAAATATTTAAAATTATCTAAGTAAGAATGAATCATTCTTTTGTGTTTAAGAAAAGTGTTACTCAATATTAAAAAAATGGTATGAATAAAAATTAATATCCATGATAAAGAAATATCTACTGAAAACATTCCTATACATTTATAATAAAAAGAAACCATTATTGCAAGAAGCATTAAAGTTGGATATAAAGAAGTTTGACAATAGAAGATTTTTAAATAAGGATTAACAAATAATGCAAAGAATGGAATAACCAATATAATAAAAGTTGGTAGTAATAATTCTTTATCAATTAACAAAAACAATAATTGAACTACAAGAATAATCAAAAAACACACAATTTCATATCGTTTAATATTATTAATTGCTCTAACCAATATTTGGTTTCTAGATGGTATATGATAATTCGTAGGCAATACCTCTTCAAGTAATGTTGTTAGTTCATTGATTTTATTCATTACTAATAAGTCACTCCAATGAAGATCTAAATAAAACAACGTTCTTCTCTTGATTTTGTTATTTTAAAATTATATTATAATTATATTATATTTTTATAACTGTCCTTATTAATTCAATAACATATTCGTCCCTTTATATTTATTAATCCTTCATTTCTTCTAGAGTGACATACAACCTATCTTTGGAGTTTCAACAATGTATTTTGCCTTTCTTAAATATTTTCTTATCTCCAAATCCATTTTATCTAGGTCAGTGACTTTCCAATTTACAGCTGATGCTGAATATCTGAAGATGGGTACGAAAATTAGCAAAGAAAAATGAATCTAAATAATTTACAAAAAAGAAAAAAGATGCAAAATAATTTGCATCCATAGAATTTTCCATTTATTATATTATGCTCCTAAAATAAATAAAAAGTATGATAAATACAGGAATTGTAAATATTTATGTTTATATTTTATAATCATTTGTATTCATTTTGTATGAAATATTAATGAAATAGATTATTTGATGAATCATATTTAATTATTTTTATTATTTATATTCTTTTATTATTATGTTATTTATCTATCGTATTTTTATATACTTATTTCTCTGTTTATATTATTTATA